>NW_026776451.1:0-52533 GCF_030936135.1 Gavia stellata
TCCAACGTACACAGCCTCTCCTGCTCAATCTGCCCAAAATTCAACACCGAAATTGCGAACGTCCGGCGATTGCTCCTACACTAAAGGTGCCAGCCCTGAAAGCTCTTGCTGGTCCTCATCTCCCACTGGTAACCTCTCAAACGAACCACAAACACTTGCGCTCTGAACTTGTTTAGCCTACTAAAACTTCCAACGTACACAGCCTCTCCTGCTCAATCTGCCCGAAATTCAACACCGAAATTGCGAACGTCCGGCGATTGCTCCTACACTAAAGGTGCCAGCCCTGAAAGCTCTTGCTGGTCCTCATCTCCCACTGGTAACCTCTCAAACGAACCACAAACACTTGCGCTCTGAACTTGTTTAGCCTACTAAAACTTCGAACGTACACAGCCTCTCCTGCTCAATCTGGCCAGAGCTCAACACAGAAATTGCCAACGTCCAGCGATTGCTCCTACACTAAAGGTGCCAGCCCTGAAAGCTCTTGCTGCTCCTCATCTCCCACTGGTAACCTCTCAAACGAACCACAAACACTTGGGCTCTGAACTTGTTTAGCCTACGAAAACTTCCAACGTACACAGCCTCTCCTGCTCAATCTGGCCAGAGCTCAACACCGAAATTGCCAACGTCCAGCGATTGCTCCTACACTAAAGGTGCCAGCCCTGAAAGCTCTTGCTGGTCCTCATCTCCCACTGGTAACCTCTCAAACGAACCACAAACACTTGGGCTCTGAACTTGTTTAGCCTACTAAAACTTCCAACGTACACAGCCTCTCCTGCTCAATCTGCCCAAATTTCAACACCGAAATTGCGAACGTCCAGCGATTGCTCCTACACTAAAGGTGCCAGCCCTGAAAGCTCTTGCTGGTCCTCATCTCCCACTGGTAACCTCTCAAACGAACCACAAACACTTGCGCTCTGAACTTGTTTAGCCTACTAAAACTTCCAACGTACACAGCCTCTCCTGCTCAATCTGCCCGAAATTCAACAACGAAATTGCGAACGTCCGGCGATTGCTCCTACACTAAAGGTGCCAGCCCTGAAAGCTCTTGCTGGTCCTCATCTCCCACTGGTAACCTCTCAAACGAACCACAAACACTTGCGCTCTGAACTTGTTTAGCCTACGAAAACTTCCAACGTACACAGCCTCTCCTGCTCAATCTGCCCGAAATTCAACACCGAAATTGCCAACGTCCGGCGATTGCTCCTACACTAAAGGTGCCAGCCCTGAAAGCTCTTGCTGGTCCTCATCTCCCACTGGTAACCTCTCAAACGAACCACAAACACTTGGGCTCTGAACTTGTTTAGCCTACGAAAACTGCCAACGTACACAGCCTCTCCTGCTCAATCTGGCCAGAGCTCAACACCGAAAATGCGAACGTCCAGCGATTGCTCCTACACTAAAGGTGCCAGCCCTGAAAGCTCTTGCTGGTCCTCATCTCCCACTGGTAACCTCTCAAACGAACCACAAACACTTGCGCTCTGAACTTGTTTAGCCTACTAAAACTTCCAACGTACACAGCCTCTCCTGCTCAATCTGGCCAGAGCTCAACACCGAAAATGCGAACGTCCGGCGATTGCTCCTACACTAAAGGTGCCAGCCCTGAAAGCTCTTGCTGGTCCTCATCTCCCACTGGTAACCTCTCAAACGAACCACAAACACTTGCGCTCTGAACTTGTTTAGCCTACGAAAACTTCCAACGTACACAGCCTCTCCTGCTCAATCTGCCCAAAATTCAACACCGAAATTGCGAACGTCCGGCGATTGCTCCTACACTAAAGGTGCCAGCCCTGAAAGCTCTTGCTGGTCCTCATCTCCCACTGGTAACCTCTCAAACGAACCACAAACACTTGCGCTCTGAACTTGTTTAGCCTACTAAAACTTCCAACGTACACAGCCTCTCCTGCTCAATCTGCCCGAAATTCAACACCGAAATTGCGAACGTCGGGCGATTGCTCCTACACTAAAGGTGCCAGCCCTGAAAGCTCTTGCTGGTCCTCATCTCCCACTGGTAACCTCTCAAACGAACCACAAACATTTGGGCTCTGAACTTGTTTAGCCTACTAAAACTTCCAACGTACACAGCCTCTCCTGCTCAATCTGCCCGAAATTCAACACAGAAATTGCGAACGTCCAGCGATTGCTCCTACACTAAAGGTGCCAGCCCTGAAAGCTCTTGCTGGTCCTCATCTCCCACTGGTAACCTCTCAAACGAACCACAAACACTTGGGCTCTGAACTTGTTTAGCCTACTACAACTTCCAACGTACACAGCCTCTCCTGCTCAATCTGGCCAGAGCTCAACACCGAAAATGCGAACGTCCAGCGATTGCTCCTACACTAAAGGTGCCAGCCCTGAAAGCTCTTGCTGGTCCTCATCTCCCACTGGTAACCTCTCAAACGAACCACAAACACTTGGGCTCTGAACTTGTTTAGCCTACGAAAACTTCCAACGTACACAGCCTCTCCTGCTCAATCTGGCCAGAGCTCAACACCGAAATTGCCAACGTCCGGCGATTGCTCCTACACTAAAGGTGCCAGCCCTGAAAGCTCTTGCTGGTCCTCATCTCCCACTGGTAACCTCTCAAACGAACCACAAACACTTGGGCTCTGAACTTGTTTAGCCTACTAAAACTTCCAACGTACACAGCCTCTCCTGCTCAATCTGCCCGAAATTCAACACCGAAATTGCGAACGTCCGGCGATTGCTCCTACACTAAAGGTGCCAGCCCTGAAAGCTCTTGCTGGTCCTCATCTCCCACTGGTAACCTCTCAAACGAACCACAAACACTTGCGCTCTGAACTTGTTTAGCCTACTAAAACTTCGAACGTACACAGCCTCTCCTGCTCAATCTGGCCAGAGCTCAACACCGAAATTGCCAACGTCCAGCGATTGCTCCTACACTAAAGGTGCCAGCCCTGAAAGCTCTTGCTGCTCCTCATCTCCCACTGGTAACCTCTCAAACGAACCACAAACACTTGGGCTCGGAACTTGTTTAGCCTACGAAAACTTCCAACGTACACAGCCTCTCCTGCTCAATCTGGCCAGAGCTCAACACCGAAAATGCGAACGTCCAGCGATTGCTCCTACACTAAAGGTGCCAGCCCTGAAAGCTCTTGCTGGTCCTCATCTCCCACTGGTAACCTCTCAAACGAACCACAAACACTTGCGCTCTGAACTTGTTTAGCCTACGAAAACTTCCAACGTACACAGCCTCTCCTGCTCAATCTGGCCAGAGCTCAACACCGAAATTGCCAACGTCCAGCGATTGCTCCTACACTAAAGGTGCCAGCCCTGAAAGCTCTTGCTGGTCCTCATCTCCCACTGGTAACCTCTCAAACGAACCACAAACACTTGCGCTCTGACTTGTATAGCCTACTAAAACTTCCAACGTACACAGTCTCTCCTGCTCAATCTGGCCAGAGCTCAACACCGAAATTGCGAACGTCCAGCGATTGCTCCTACACTAAAGGTGCCAGCCCTGAAAGCTCTTGCTGGTCCTCATCTCCCACTGGTAACCTCTCAAACGAACCACAAACACTTGCGCTCTGAACTTGTTTAGCCTACTAAAACTTCCAACGTACACAGCCTCTCCTGCTCAATCTGCCCGAAATTCAACACAGAAATTGCGAACGTCCAGCGATTGCTCCTACACTAAAGGTGCCAGCCCTGAAAGCTCTTGCTGGTCCTCATCTCCCACTGGTAACCTCTCAAACGAACCACAAACACTTGCGCTCTGAACTTGTTTAGCCTACGAAAACTTCCAACGTACACAGCCTCTCCTGCTCAATATGCCCGAAATTCAACACCGAAATTGCGAACGTCCGGCGATTGCTCCTACACTAAAGGTGCCAGCCCTGAAAGCTCTTGCTGGTCCTCATCTCCCACTGGTAACCTCTCAAACGAACCACAAACACTTGCGCTCTGAACTTGTTTAGCGTACGAAAACTTCCAACGTACACAGCCTCTCCTGCTCAATCTGCCCGAAATTCAACACCGAAATTTCGAACGTCCGGCGATTGCTCCTACACTAAAGGTGCCAGCCCTGAAAGCTCTTGCTGGTCCTCATCTCCCACTGGTAACCTCTCAAACGAACCACAAACACTTGGGCTCTGAACTTGTTTAGCCTACTAAAACTTCCAACGTACACAGCCTCTCCTGCTCAATCTGGCCAGAGCTCAACACCGAAAATGCGAACGTCCAGCGATTGCTCCTACACTAAAGGTGCCAGCCCTGAAAGCTCTTGCTGGTCCTCATCTCCCACTGGTAACCTCTCAAACGAACCACAAACACTTGCGCTCTGAACTTGTTTAGCCTACTAAAACTTCCAACGTACACAGCCTCTCCTGCTCAATCTGCCCAAAATTCAACACCGAAATTGCGAACGTCCGGCGATTGCTCCTACACTAAAGGTGCCAGCCCTGAAAGCTCTTGCTGGTCCTCATCTCCCACTGGTAACCTCTCAAACGAACCACAAACACTTGCGCTCTGAACTTGTTTAGCCTACTAAAACTTCCAACGTACACAGCCTCTCCTGCTCAATCTGCCCGAAATTCAACACCGAAATTGCGAACGTCCGGCGATTGCTCCTACACTAAAGGTGCCAGCCCTGAAAGCTCTTGCTGGTCCTCATCTCCCACTGGTAACCTCTCAAACGAACCACAAACACTTGCGCTCTGAACTTGTTTAGCCTACTAAAACTTCGAACGTACACAGCCTCTCCTGCTCAATCTGGCCAGAGCTCAACACCGAAATTGCCAACGTCCAGCGATTGCTCCTACACTAAAGGTGCCAGCCCTGAAAGCTCTTGCTGGTCCTCATCTCCCACTGGTAACCTCTCAAACGAACCACAAACACTTGGGCTCTGAACTTGTTTAGCCTACGAAAACTTCCAACGTACACAGCCTCTCCTGCTCAATCTGGCCAGAGCTCAACACCGAAATTGCCAACGTCCAGCGATTGCTCCTACACTAAAGGTGCCAGCCCTGAAAGCTCTTGCTGGTCCTCATCTCCCACTGGTAACCTCTCAAACGAACCACAAACACTTGGGCTCTGAACTTGTTTAGCCTACTAAAACTTCCAACGTACACAGCCTCTCCTGCTCAATCTGCCCAAAATTCAACACCGAAATTGCGAACGTCCAGCGATTGCTCCTACACTAAAGGTGCCAGCCCTGAAAGCTCTTGCTGGTCCTCATCTCCCACTGGTAACCTCTCAAACGAACCACAAACACTTGCGCTCTGAACTTGTTTAGCCCTACTAAAACTTCCAACGTACACAGCCTCTCCTGCTCAATCTGCCCGAAATTCAACAACGAAATTGCGAACGTCCGGCGATTGCTCCTACACTAAAGGTGCCAGCCCTGAAAGCTCTTGCTGGTCCTCATCTCCCACTGGTAACCTCTCAAACGAACCACAAACACTTGCGCTCTGAACTTGTTTAGCCTACGAAAACTTCCAACGTACACAGCCTCTCCTGCTCAATCTGCCCGAAATTCAACACCGAAATTGCCAACGTCCGGCGATTGCTCCTACACTAAAGGTGCCAGCCCTGAAAGCTCTTGCTGGTCCTCATCTCCCACTGGTAACCTCTCAAACGAACCACAAACACTTGGGCTCTGAACTTGTTTAGCCTACGAAAACTGCCAACGTACACAGCCTCTCCTGCTCAATCTGGCCAGAGCTCAACACCGAAAATGCGAACGTCCAGCGATTGCTCCTACACTAAAGGTGCCAGCCCTGAAAGCTCTTGCTGGTCCTCATCTCCCACTGGTAACCTCTCAAACGAACCACAAACACTTGCGCTCTGAACTTGTTTAGCCTACGAAAACTTCCAACGTACACAGCCTCTCCTGCTCAATCTGGCCAGAAATTCAACACCGAAATTGCGAACGTCGGGCGATTGCTCCTACACTAAAGGTGCCAGCCCTGAAAGCTCTTGCTGGTCCTCATCTCCCACTGGTAACCTCTCAAACGAACCACAAACATTTGGGCTCTGAACTTGTTTAGCCTACTAAAACTTCCAACGTACACAGCCTCTCCTGCTCAATATGCCCAAAATTCAACACCGAAATTGCCAACGTCCGGCGATTGCTCCTACACTAAAGGTGCCAGCCCTGAAAGCTCTTGCTGGTCCTCATCTCCCACTGGTAACCTCTCAAACGAACCACAAACACTTGCGCTCTGAACTTGTTTAGCCTACGAAAACTTCCAACGTACACAGCCTCTCCTGCTCAATCTGCCCAAAATTCAACACCGAAATTGCGAACGTCCAGCGATTGCTCCTACACTAAAGGTGCCAGCCCTGAAAGCTCTTGCTGGTCCTCATCTCCCACTGGTAACCTCTCAAAGGAACCACAAACACTTGCGCTCTGAACTTGTTTAGCCTACGAAAACTTCCAACGTACACAGCCTCTCCTGCTCAATCTGGCCAGAGCTCAACACCGAAAATGCGAACGTCCGGCGATTGCTCCTACACTAAAGGTGCCAGCCCTGAAAGCTCTTGCTGGTCCTCACCTCCCACTGGTAACCTCTCAAACGAACCACAAACACTTGGGCTCTGAACTTGTTTAGCCTACTAAAACTTCCAACGTACACAGCCTCTCCTGCTCAATCTGCCCGAAATTCCACAGCGAAATTGCCAACGTCCGGCGATTGCTCCTACACTAAAGGTGCCAGCCCTGAAAGCTCTTGCTGGTCCTCATCTCCCACTGGTAACCTCTCAAACGAACCACAAACACTTGCGCTCTGAACTTGTTTAGCCTACGAAAACTTCCAACGTACACAGCCTCTCCTGCTCAATCTGCCCAAAATTCAACACCGAAATTGCGAACGTCCAGCGATTGCTCCTACACTAAAGGTGCCAGCCCTGAAAGCTCTTGCTGGTCCTCATCTCCCACTGGTAACCTCTCAAACGAACCACAAACACTTGCGCTCTGAACTTGTTTAGCCTACGAAAACTTCCAACGTACACAGCCTCTCCTGCTCAATCTGGCCAGAGCTCAACACCGAAAATGCGAACGTCAGGCGATTGCTCCTACACTAAAGGTGCCAGCCCTGAAAGCTCTTGCTGGTCCTCACCTCCCACTGGTAACCTCTCAAACGAACCACAAACACTTGGGCTCTGAACTTGTTTAGCCTACTAAAACTTCCAACGTACACAGCCTCTCCTGCTCAATCTGCCCGAAATTCCACAGCGAAATTGCCAATGTCCAGCGATTGCTCCTACACTAAAGGTGCCAGCCCTGAAAGCTCTTGCTGGTCCTCATCTACCACTGGTAACCTCTCAAACGAACCACAAACACTTGCGCTCTGAACTTGTTTAGCCTACGAAAACTTCCAACGTACACAGCCTCTCCTGCTCAATCTGCCCGAAATTCAACACCGAAATTGCCAACGTCCGGCGATTGCTCCTACACTAAAGGTGCCAGCCCTGAAAGCTCTTGCTGGTCCTCATCTCCCACTGGTAACCTCTCAAACGAACCACAAACACTTGCGCTCTGAACTTGTTTAGCCTACGAAAACTTCCAACGTACACAGCCTCTCCTGCTCAATCTGCCCGAAATTCAACACCGAAATTGCCAACGTCCGGCGATTGCTCCTACACTAAAGGTGCCAGCCCTGAAAGCTCTTGCTGGTCCTCATCTCCCACTGGTAACCTCTCAAACGAACCACAAACACTTGGGCTCTGAACTTGTTTAGCCTACGAAAACTTCCAACGTACACAGCCTCTCCTGCTCAATCTGGCCAGAGCTCAACACCGAAATTGCGAACGTCCGGCGATTGCTCCTACACTAAAGGTGCCAGCCCTGAAAGCTCTTGCTGGTCCTCATCTCCCACTGGTAACCTCTCAAACGAACCACAAACACTTGGGCTCTGAACTTGTTTAGCCTACTAAAACTTCCAACGTACACAGCCTCTCCTGCTCAATCTGCCCGAAATTCAACACCGAAATTGCCAAAGTCCAGCGATTGCTCCTACACTAAAGGTGCCAGCCCTGAAAGCTCTTGCTGGTCCTCATCTCCCACTGGTAACCTCTCAAACGAACCACAAACACTTGCGCTCTGAACTTGTTTAGCCTACTAAAACTTCCAACGTACACAGCCTCTCCTGCTCAATCTGGCCAGAGCTCAACACCGAAATTGCAAACGTCCAGCGATTGCTCCTACACTAAAGGTGCCAGCCCTGAAAGCTCTTGCTGGTCCTCATCTCCCACTGGTAACCTCTCAAACGAACCACAAACACTTGCGCTCTGAACTTGTTTAGCCTACTAAAACTTCCAACGTACACAGCCTCTCCTGCTCAATCTGCCCGAAATTCAACACCGAAATTGCGAACGTCGGGCGATTGCTCCTACACTAAAGGTGCCAGCCCTGAAAGCTCTTGCTGGTCCTCATCTCCCACTGGTAACCTCTCAAACGAACCACAAACATTTGGGCTCTGAACTTGTTTAGCCTACTAAAACTTCCAACGTACACAGCCTCTCCTGCTCAATATGCCCAAAATTCAACACCGAAATTGCCAACGTCCGGCGATTGCTCCTACACTAAAGGTGCCAGCCCTGAAAGCTCTTGCTGGTCCTCATCTCCCACTGGTAACCTCTCAAACGAACCACAAACACTTGCGCTCTGAACTTGTTTAGCCTACGAAAACTTCCAACGTACACAGCCTCTCCTGCTCAATCTGCCCAAAATTCAACACCGAAATTGCCAACGTCCGGCGATTGCTCCTACACTATAGGTGCCAGCCCTGAAAGCTCTTGCTGGTCCTCATCTCCCACTGGTAACCTCTCAAACGAACCACAAACACTTGCGCTCTGAACTTGTTTAGCCTACGAAAACTTCCAACGTACACAGCCTCTCCTGCTCAATCTGGCCAGAGCTCAACACCGAAAATGCGAACGTCAGGCGATTGCTCCTACACTAAAGGTGCCAGCCCTGAAAGCTCTTGCTGGTCCTCACCTCCCACTGGTAACCTCTCAAACGAACCACAAACACTTGCGCTCTGAACTTGTTTAGCCTACTAAAACTTCCAACGTACACAGCCTCTCCTGCTCAATCTGCCCGAAATTCCACAGCGAAATTGCCAACGTCCAGCGATTGCTCCTACACTAAAGGTGCCAGCCCTGAAAGCTCTTGCTGGTCCTCATCTCCCACTGGTAACCTCTCAAACGAACCACAAACACTTGCGCTCTGAACTTGTTTAGCCTACGAAAACTTCCAACGTACACAGCCTCTCCTGCTCAATCTGCCCAAAATTCAACACCGAAATTGCCAACGTCCGGCGATTGCTCCTACACTAAAGGTGCCAGCCCTGAAAGCTCTTGCTGGTCCTCATCTCCCACTGGTAACCTCTCAAACGAACCACAAACACTTGCGCTCTGAACTTGTTTAGCCTACTAGAACTTCCAACGTACACAGCCTCTCCTGCTCAATCTGCCCGAAATTCAACACCGAAATTGCGAACGTCCGGCGATTGCTCCTACACTAAAGGTGCCAGCCCTGAAAGCTCTTGCTGGTCCTCATCTCCCACTGGTAACCTCTCAAACGAACCACAAACACTTGGGCTCTGAACTTGTTTAGCCTACGAAAACTTCCAACGTACACAGCCTCTCCTGCTCAATCTGGCCAGAGCTCAACACCGAAATTGCGAACGTCCGGCGATTGCTCCTACACTAAAGGTGCCAGCCCTGAAAGCTCTTGCTGCTCCTCATCTCCCACTGGTAACCTCTCAAACGAACCACAAACACTTGGGCTCTGAACTTGTTTAGCCTACTAAAACTTCCAACGTACACAGCCTCTCCTGCTCAATCTGCCCGAAATTCAACACCGAAATTGCCAACGTCCAGCGATTGCTCCTACACTAAAGGTGCCAGCCCTGAAAGCTCTTGCTGGTCCTCATCTCCCACTGGTAACCTCTCAAACGAACCACAAACACTTGCGCTCTGAACTTGTTTAGCCTACGAAAACTTCCAACGTACACAGCCTCTCCTGCTCAATCTGGCCAGAGCTCAACACCGAAATTTCGAACGTCCAGCGATTGCTCGTACACTAAAGGTGCCAGCCCTGAAAGCTCTTGCTGGTCCTCATCTCCCACTGGTAACCTCTCAAACGAACCACAAACACTTGTGCTCTGAACTTGTTTAGCCTACGAAAACTTCCAACGTACACAGCCTCTCCTGCTCAATCTGGCCAGAGCTCAACACCGAAATTTCGAACGTCCAGCGATTGCTCCTACATTAAAGGTGCCAGCCCTGAAAGCTCTTGCTGGTCCTCATCTCCCACTGGTAACCTCTCAAACGAACCACAAACACTTGGGCTCTGAACTTGTTTAGCCTACGAAAACTTCCAACGTACACAGCCTCTCCTGCTCAATCTGGCCAGAGCTCAACACCGAAATTGCGAACGTCCGGTGATTGCACCTACACTAAAGGTGCCAGCCCTGAAAGCTCTTGCTGGTCCTCATCTCCCACTGGTAACCTCTCAAACGAACCACAAACACTTGCGCTCTGAACTTGTTTAGCCTACGAAAACTTCCAACGTACACAGCCTCTCCTGCTCAATCTGCCCAAAATTCAACACCGAAATTGCCAACGTCCGGCGATTGCTCCTACACTAAAGGTGCCAGCCCTGAAAGCTCTTGCTGGTCCTCATCTCCCACTGGTAACCTCTCAAATGAACCACAAACACTTGGGCTCTGAACTTGTTTAGCCTACGAAAACTTCCAACGTACACAGCCTCTCCTGCTCAATCTGCCCGAAATTCAACACCGAAATTGCCAACGTCCGGCGATTGCTCCTACACTAAAGGTGCCAGCCCTGAAAGCTCTTGCTGGTCCTCATCTCCCACTGGTAACCTCTCAAACGAACCACAAACACTTGCGCTCTGAACTTGTTTAGCCTACGAAAACTTCCAACGTACACAGCCTCTCCTGCTCAATCTGCCCAAAATTCAACACCGAAATTGCCAACGTCCGGCGATTGCTCCTACACTAAAGGTGCCAGCCCTGAAAGCTCTTGCTGGTCCTCATCTCCCACTGGGAACCTCTCAAACGAACCACAAACACTTGGGCTCTGAACTTGTTTAGCCTACTAAAACTTCCAACGTACACAGCCTCTCCTGCTCAATCTGCCCGAAATTCAACACCGAAATTGCGAACGTCCAGCGATTGCTCCTACACTAAAGGTGCCAGCCCTGAAAGCTCTTGCTGGTCCTCATCTCCCACTGGTAACCTCTCAAACGAACCACAAACACTTGGGCTCTGAACTTGTTTAGCCTACGAAAACTTCCAACGTACACAGCCTCTCCTGCTCAATCTGGCCAGAGCTCAACACCGAAATTGAAAACGTCCAGCGATTGCTCCTACACTAAAGGTGCCAGCCCTGAAAGCTCTTGCTGGTCCTCATCTCCCACTGGTAACCTCTCAAACGAACCACAAACACTTGCGCTCTGAACTTGTTTAGCCTACGAAAACTTCCAACGTACACAGCCTCTCCTGCTCAATCTGGCCAGAGCTCAACACCGAAATTGCCAACGTCCAGCGATTGCTCCTACATTAAAGGTGCCAGCCCTGAAAGCTCTTCCTGGTCCTCATCTCCCACTGGTAACCTCTCAAACGAACCACAAACACTTGCGCTCTGAACTTGTTTAGCCTACGAAAACTTCCAACGTACACAGCCTCTCCTGCTCAATCTGCCCAAAATTCAACACCGAAATTGCGAACGTCCGGCGATTGCTCCTACACTAAAGGTGCCAGCCCTGAAAGCTCTTGCTGGTCCTCATCTCCCACTGGTAACCTCTCAAACGAACCACAAACACTTGCGCTCTGAACTTGTTTAGCCTACTAAAACTTCCAACGTACACAGCCTCTCCTGCTCAATCTGCCCAAAATTCAACACCGAAATTGCCAACGTCCGGCGATTGCTCCTACACTAAAGGTGCCAGCCCTGAAAGCTCTTGCTGGTCCTCATCTCCCACTGGTAACCTCTCAAACGAACCACAAACACTTGCGCTCTGAACTTGTTTAGCCTACGAAAACTTCCAACGTACACAGCCTCTCCTGCTCAATCTGGCCAGAGCTCAACACCGAAAATGCGAACGTCCAGCGATTGCTCCTACACTAAAGGTGCCAGCCCTGAAAGCTCTTGCTGGTCCTCACCTCCCACTGGTAACCTCTCAAACGAACCACAAACACTTGGGCTCTGAACTTGTTTAGCCTACTAAAACTTCCAACGTACACAGCCTCTCCTGCTCAATCTGGCCAGAGCTCAACACCGAAAATGCGAACGTCCAGCGATTGCTCCTACACTAAAGGTGCCAGCCCTGAAAGCTCTTGCTGGTCCTCATCTCCCACTGGTAACCTCTCAAACGAACCACAAACACTTGCGCTCTGAACTTGTTTAGCCTACTAAAACTTCCAACGTACAAAGCCTCTCCGGCTCAATCTGCCCGAAATTCAACACCGAAATTGCCAACGTCCGGCGATTGCTCCTACACTAAAGGTGCCAGCCCTGAAAGCTCTTGCTGGTCCTCATCTCCCACTGGTAACCTCTCAAACGAACCACAAACACTTGCGCTCTGAACTTGTTTAGCCTACGAAAACTTCCAACGTACACAGCCTCTCCTGCTCAATCTGCCCGAAATTCAACACAGAAATTGCGAACGTCCGGCGATTGCTCCTACACTAAAGGTGCCAGCCCTGAAAGCTCTTGCTGGTCCTCATCTCCCACTGGTAACCTCTCAAACGAACCACAAACACTTGGGCTCTGAACTTGTTTAGCCTACTAAAACTTCCAACGTACACAGCCTCTCCTGCTCAATCTGCCCGAAATTCAACACCGAAATTGCGAACGTCCAGCGATTGCTCCTACACTAAAGGTGCCAGCCCTGAAAGCTCTTGCTGGTCCTCATCTCCCACTGGTAACCTCTCAAACGAACCACAAACACTTGTGCTCTGAACTTGTTTAGCCTACGAAAACTTCCAACGTACACAGCCTCTCCTGCTCAATCTGGCCAGAGCTCAACACTGAAATTGCGAACGTCCAGCGATTGCTCTAACACTAAAGGTGCCAGCCCTGAAAGCTCTTGCTGGTCCTCATCTCCCACTGGTAACCTCTCAAACGAACCACAAACACTTGGGCTCTGAACTTGTTTAGCCTACGAAAACTTCCAACGTACACAGCCTCTCCTGCTCAATCTGCCCAAAATTCAACACCGAAATTGCGAACGTCCAGCGATTGCTCCTACACTAAAGGTGCCAGCCCTGAAAGCTCTTGCTGGTCCTCATCTCCCACTGGTAACCTCTCAAACGAACCACAAACACTTGGGCTCTGAACTTGTTTAGCCTACTAAAACTTCCAACGTACACAGCCTCTCCTGCTCAATCTGGCCAGAGCTCAACACCGAAATTGCCAACGTCCGGCGATTGCTCCTACACTAAAGGTGCCAGCCCTGAAAGCTCTTGCTGGTCCTCATCTCCCACTGGTAACCTCTCAAACGAACCACAAACACTTGCGCTCTGAACTTGTTTAGCCTACGAAAACTTCCAATGTACACAGCCTCTCCTGCTCAATCTGGCCAGAGCTCAACACCGAAAATGCGAACGTCCAGCGATTGCTCCTACACTAAAGGTGCCAGCCCTGAAAGCTCTTGCTGGTCCTCATCTCCCACTGGTAACCTCTCAAACGAACCACAAACACTTGGGCTCCGAACTTGTTTAGCCTACTAAAACTTCCAACGTACACAGCCTCTCCTGCTCAATCTGCCCAAAATTCAACACCGAAATTGCCAACGTCCGGCGATTGCTCCTACACTAAAGGTTCCAGCCCTGAAAGCTCTTGCTGGTCCTCATCTCCCACTGGTAACCTCTCAAACGAACCACAAACACTTGGGCTCTGAACTTGTTTAGCCTACTAAAACTTCCAACGTACACAGCCTCTCCTGCTCAATCTGCCCGAAATTCAACACCGAAATTGCCAACGTCCGGCGATTGCTCCTACACTAAAGGTGCCAGCCCTGAAAGCTCTTGCTGCTCCTCATCTCCCACTGGTAACCTCTCAAACGAACCACAAACACTTGCGCTCTGAACTTGTTTAGCCTACGAAAACTTCCAACGTACACAGCCTCTCCTGCTCAATCTGGCCAGAGCTCAACACCGAAATTGTGAACATCCAGCGATTGCTCCTACACTAAAGGTGCCAGCCCTGAAAGCTCTTGCTGCTCCTCATCTCCCACTGGTAACCTCTCAAACGAACCACAAACACTTGGGCTCGGAACTTGTTTAGCCTACGAAAACTTCCAACGTACACAGCCTCTCCTGCTCAATCTGGCCAGAGCTCAACACCGAAAATGCGAACGTCCAGCGATTGCTCCTACACTAAAGGTGCCAGCCCTGAAAGCTCTTGCTGGTCCTCATCTCCCACTGGTAACCTCTCAAACGAACCACAAACACTTGGGCTCTGAACTTGTTTAGCCTACGAAAACTTCCAACGTACACAGCCTCTCCTGCTCAATCTGGCCAGAGCTCAACACCGAAATTGCCAACGTCCGGCGATTGCTCCTACACTAAAGGTGCCAGCCCTGAAAGCTCTTGCTGGTCCTCATCTCCCACTGGTAACCTCTCAAACGAACCACAAACACTTGCGCTCTGAACTTGTTTAGCCTACTAAAACTTCCAACGTACACAGCCTCTCCTGCTCAATCTGCCCAAAATTCAACACCGAAATTGCGAACGTCCGGCGATTGCTCCTACACTAAAGGTGCCAGCCCTGAAAGCTCTTGCTGGTCCTCATCTCCCACTGGTAACCTCTCAAACGAACCACAAACACTTGGGCTCTGAACTTGTTTAGCCTACGAAAACTTCCAACGTACACAGCCTCTCCTGCTCAATCTGGCCAGAGCTCAACACCTAAATTGCGAACGTCCAGCGATTGCTCCTACACTAAAGGTGCCAGCCCTGAAAGCTCTTGCTGGTCCTCATCTCCCACTGGTAACCTCTCAAACGAACCACAAACACTTGGGCTCTGAACTTGTTTAGCCTACTAAAACTTCCAACGTACACAGCCTCTCCTGCTCAATCTGGCCAGAGCTCAACACCGAAATTGCCAACGTCCGGCGATTGCTCCTACACTAAAGGTGCCAGCCCTGAAAGCTCTTGCTGGTCCTCATCTCCCACTGGTAACCTCTCAAACGAACCACAAACACTTGCGCTCTGAACTTGTTTAGCCTACGAAAACTTCCAACGTACACAGCCTCTCCTGCTCAATCTGGCCAGAGCTCAACACCGAAAATGCGAACGTCCAGCGATTGCTCCTACACTAAAGGTGCCAGCCCTGAAAGCTCTTGCTGGTCCTCATCTCCCACTGGTAACCTCTCAAACGAACCACAAACACTTGGGCTCCGAACTTGTTTAGCCTACTAAAACTTCCAACGTACACAGCCTCTCCTGCTCAATCTGCCCAAAATTCAACACCGAAATTGCCAACGTCCAGCGATAGCTCCTACACTAAAGGTTCCAGCCCTGAAAGCTCTTGCTGGTCCTCATCTCCCACTGGTAACCTCTCAAACGAACCACAAACACTTGGGCTCTGAACTTGTTTAGCCTACTAAAACTTCCAACGTACACAGCCTCTCCTGCTCAATCTGCCCGAAATTCAACACCGAAATTGCCAACGTCCGGCGATTGCTCCTACACTAAAGGTGCCAGCCCTGAAAGCTCTTGCTGGTCCTCATCTCCCACTGGTAACCTCTCAAACGAACCACAAACACTTGCGCTCTGAACTTGTTTAGCCTACTAAAACTTCCAACGTACACAGCCTCTCCTGCTCAATCTGGCCAGAGCTCAACACCGAAATTGCCAACGTCCGGCGATTGCTCCTACACTAAAGGTGCCAGCCCTGAAAGCTCTTGCTGGTCCTCATCTCCCACTGGTAACCTCTCAAACGAACCACAAACACTTGGGCTCTGAACTTGTTTAGCCTACGAAAACTTCCAACGTACACAGCCTCTCCTGCTCAATCTGGCCAGAGCTCAACACCTAAATTGCGAACGTCCAGCGATTGCTCCTACACTAAAGGTGCCAGCCCTGAAAGCTCTTGCTGGTCCTCATCTCCCACTGGTAACCTCTCAAACGAACCACAAACACTTGCGCTCTGAACTTGTTTAGCCTACGAAAACTTCCAACGTACACAGCCTCTCCTGCTCAATCTGCCCGAAATTCAACACCGAAATTGCCAACGTCCAGCGATTGCTCCTACACTAAAGGTGCCAGCCCTGAAAGCTCTTGCTGGTCCTCATCTCCCACTGGTAACCTCTCAAACGAACCACAAACACTTGGGCTCTGAACTTGTTTAGCCTACGAAAACTTCCAACGTACACAGCCTCTCCTGCTCAATCTGCCCGAAATTCAACACCGAAATTGCGAACGTCCAGCGATTGCTCCTACACTAAAGGTGCCAGCCCTGAAAGCTCTTGCTGGTCCTCATCTCCCACTGGTAACCTCTCAAATGAACCACAAACACTTGGGCTCTGAACTTGTTTAGCCTACGAAAACTTCCAACGTACACAGCCTCTCCTGCTCAATCTGGCCAGAGCTCAACACCGAAATTGCCAACGTCCAGCGATTGCTCCTACATTAAAGGTGCCAGCCCTGAAAGCTCTTGCTGGTCCTCATCTCCCACTGGTAACCTCTCAAACGAACCACAAACACTTGCGCTCTGAACTTGTTTAGCCTACGAAAACTTCCAACGTACACAGCCTCTCCTGCTCAATCTGCCCAAAATTCAACACCGAAATTGCGAACGTCCGGCGATTGCTCCTACACTAAAGGTGCCAGCCCTGAAAGCTCTTGCTGGTCCTCATCTCCCACTGGTAACCTCTCAAACGAACCACAAACACTTGCGCTCTGAACTTGTTTAGCCTACTAAAACTTCCAACGTACACAGCCTCTCCTGCTCAATCTGCCCAAAATTCAACACCGAAATTGCCAACGTCCGGCGATTGCTCCTACACTAAAGGTGCCAGCCCTGAAAGCTCTTGCTGGTCCTCATCTCCCACTGGTAACCTCTCAAACGAACCACAAACACTTGGGCTCTGAACTTGTTTAGCCTACGAAAACTTCCAACGTACACAGCCTCTCCTGCTCAATCTGGCCAGAGCTCAACACCGAAAATGCGAACGTCCAGCGATTGCTCCTACACTAAAGGTGCCAGCCCTGAAAGCTCTTGCTGGTCCTCACCTCCCACTGGTAACCTCTCAAATGAACCACAAACACTTGCGCTCTGAACTTGTTTAGCCTACGAAAACTTCCAACGTACACAGCCTCTCCTGCTCAATCTGGCCAGAGCTCAACACCGAAAATGCGAACGTCCAGCGATTGCTCCTACACTAAAGGTGCCAGCCCTGAAAGCTCTTGCTGGTCCTCATCTCCCACTGGTAACCTCTCAAACGAACCACAAACACTTGCGCTCTGAACTTGTTTAGCCTACTAAAACTTCCAACGTACAAAGCCTCTCCGGCTCAATCTGCCCGAAATTCAACACCGAAATTGCCAACGTCCGGCGATTGCTCCTACACTAAAGGTGCCAGCCCTGAAAGCTCTTGCTGGTCCTCATCTCCCACTGGTAACCTCTCAAACGAACCACAAACACTTGCGCTCTGAACTTGTTTAGCCTACGAAAACTTCCAACGTACACAGCCTCTCCTGCTCAATCTGCCCGAAATTCAACACCGAAATTGCGAACGTCCGGCGATTGCTCCTACACTAAAGGTGCCAGCCCTGAAAGCTCTTGCTGCTCCTCATCTCCCACTGGTAACCTCTCAAACGAACCACAAACACTTGCGCTCTGAACTTGTTTAGCCTACTAAAACTTCCAACGTACACAGCCTCTCCTGCTCAATCTGCCCGAAATTCAACACCGAAATTGCGAACGTCCGGCGATTGCTCCTACACTAAAGGTGCCAGCCCTGAAAGCTCTTGCTGGTCCTCATCTCCCACTGGTAACCTCTCAAACGAACCACAAACACTTGCGCTCTGAACTTGTTTAGCCTACGAAAACTTCCAACGTACACAGCCTCTCCTGCTCAATCTGGCCAGAGCTCAACACCGAAAATGCGAACGTCCAGCGATTGCTCCTACACTAAAGGTGCCAGCCCTGAAAGCTCTTGCTGGTCCTCATCTCCCACTGGTAACCTCTCAAACGAACCACAAACACTTGGGCTCCGAACTTGTTTAGCCTACTAAAACTTCCAACGTACACAGCCTCTCCTGCTCAATCTGCCAGAAATTCAACACCGAAATTGCCAACGTCCGGCGATTGCTCCTACACTAAAGGTGCCAGCCCTGAAAGCTCTTGCTGGTCCTCATCTCCCACTGGTAACCTCTCAAACGAACCACAAACACTTGGGCTCTGAACTTGTTTAGCCTACTAAAACTTCCAACGTACACAGCCTCTCCTGCTCAATCTGCCCAAAATTCAACACCGAAATTGCCAACGTCCGGCGATTGCTCCTACACTAAAGGTGCCAGCCCTGAAAGCTCTTGCTGGTCCTCATCTCCCACTGGTAACCTCTCAAACGAACCACAAACACTTGGGCTCTGAACTTGTATAGCCTACGAAAACTTCCAACGTACACAGCCTCTCCTGCTCAATCTGGCCAGAGCTCAACACCGAAATTGTGAACGTCCAGCGATTGCTCCTACACTAAAGGTGCCAGCCCTGAAAGCTCTTGCTGCTCCTCATCTCCCACTGGTAACCTCTCAAACGAACCACAAACACTTGGGCTCTGAACTTGTTTAGCCTACGAAAACTTCCAACGTACACAGCCTCTCCTGCTCAATCTGGCCAGAGCTCAACACCGAAAATGCGAACGTCCAGCGATTGCTCCTACACTAAAGGTGCCAGCCCTGAAAGCTCTTGCTGGTCCTCATCTCCCACTGGTAACCTCTCAAACGAACCACAAACACTTGCGCTCTGAACTTGTTTAGCCTACTAAAACTTCCAACGTACACAGCCTCTCCTGCTCAATCTGCCCAAAATTCAACACCGAAATTGCCAACGTCCGGCGATTGCTCCTACACTAAAGGTGCCAGCCCTGAAAGCTCTTGCTGGTCCTCATCTCCCACTGGTAACCTCTCAAACGAACCACAAACACTTGGCCTCTGAACTTGTTTAGCCTACGAAAACTTCCAACGTACACAGCCTCTCCTGCTCAATCTGGCCAGAGCTCAACACCGAAAATGCGAACGTCCAGCGATTGCTCCTACACTAAAGGTGCCAGCCCTGAAAGCTCTTGCTGGTCCTCACCTCCCACTGGTAACCTCTCAAACGAACCACAAACACTTGGGCTCTGAACTTGTTTAGCCTACTAAAACTTCCAACGTACACAGCCTCTCCTGCTCAATCTGGCCAGAGCTCAACACCGAAAATGCGAACGTCCAGCGATTGCTCCTACACTAAAGGTGCCAGCCCTGAAAGCTCTTGCTGGTCCTCATCTCCCACTGGTAACCTCTCAAACGAACCACAAACACTTGCGCTCTGAACTTGTTTAGCCTACTAAAACTTCCAACGTACAAAGCCTCTCCGGCTCAATCTGCCCGAAATTCAACACCGAAATTGCGAACGTCCGGCGATTGCTCCTACACTAAAGGTGCCAGCCCTGAAAGCTCTTGCTGGTCCTCATCTCCCACTGGTAACCTCTCAAACGAACCACAAACACTTGGGCTCTGAACTTGTTTAGCCTACGAAAACTTCCAACGTACACAGCCTCTCCTGCTCAATCTGCCCGAAATTCAACACCGAAATTGCCAACGTCCAGCGATTGCTCCTACACTAAAGGTGCCAGCCCTGAAAGCTCTTGCTGGTCCTCATCTCCCACTGGTAACCTCTCAAACGAACCACAAACACTTGCGCTCTGAACTTGTTTAGCCTACTAAAACTTCCAACGTACACAGCCTCTCCTGCTCAATCTGCCCGAAATTCAACACCGAAATTGCGAACGTCCAGCGATTGCTCCTACACTAAAGGTGCCAGCCCTGAAAGCTCTTGCTGGTCCTCATCTCCCACTGGTAACCTCTCAAACGAACCACAAACACTTGCGCTCTGAACTTGTTTAGCCTACGAAAACTTCCAACGTACACAGCCTCTCCTGCTCAATCTGGCCAGAGCTCAACACCGAAAATGCGAACGTCCAGCGATTGCTCCTACACTAAAGGTGCCAGCCCTGAAAGCTCTTGCTGGTCCTCATCTCCCACTGGTAACCTCTCAAACGAACCACAAACACTTGGGCTCCGAACTTGTTTAGCCTACTAAAACTTCCAACGTACACAGCCTCTCCTGCTCAATCTGCCCGAAATTCAACACCGAAATTGCCAACGTCCGGCGATTGCTCCTACACTAAAGGTGCCAGCCCTGAAAGCTCTTGCTGGTCCTCATCTCCCACTGGTAACCTCTCAAACGAACCACAAACACTTGGGCTCTGAACTTGTTTAGCCTACTAAAACTTCCAACGTACACAGCCTCTCCTGCTCAATCTGCCCAAAATTCAACACCGAAATTGCGAACGTCCAGCGATTGCTCCTACACTAAAGGTGCCAGCCCTGAAAGCTCTTGCTGGTCCTCATCTCCCACTGGTAACCTCTCAAACGAACCACAAACACTTGGGCTCTGAACTTGTATAGCCTACGAAAACTTCCAACGTACACAGCCTCTCCTGCTCAATCTGGCCAGAGCTCAACACCGAAATTGTGAACGTCCAGCGATTGCTCCTACACTAAAGGTGCCAGCCCTGAAAGCTCTTGCTGGTCCTCATCTCCCACTGGTAACCTCTCAAACGAACCACAAACACTTGCGCTCTGAACTTGTTTAGCCTACTAAAACTTCCAACGTACACAGCCTCTCCTGCTCAATCTGCCCGAAATTCAACACCGAAATTGCCAACGTCCGGCGATTGCTCCTACACTAAAGGTGCCAGCCCTGAAAGCTCTTGCTGGTCCTCATCTCCCACTGGTAACCTCTCAAACGAACCACAAACACTTGGGCTCTGAACTTGTTTAGCCTACTAAAACTTCCAACGTACACAGCCTCTCCTGCTCAATCTGCCTGAAATTCAACACCGAAATTGCAAACATCCGGCGATTGCTCCTACACTAAAGGTGCCAGCCCTGAAAGCTCTTGCTGGTCCTCATCTCCCACTGGTAACCTCTCAAACAAACCACAAACACTTGCGCTCTGAACTTGTTTAGCCTACGAAAACTTCCAACGTACACAGCCTCTCCTGCTCAATCTGCCCGAAATTCAACACCGAAAATGCGAACGTCCGGCGATTGCTCCTACACTAAAGGTGCCAGCCCTGAAAGCTCTTGCTGGTCCTCATCTCCCACTGGTAACCTCTCAAACGAACCACAAACACTTGCGCTCTGAACTTGTTTAGCCTACTAAAACTTCCAACGTACACAGCCTCTCCTGCTCAATCTGGCCAGAGCTCAACACCGAAATTGCGAACGTCCAGCGATTGCTCCTACACTAAAGGTGCCAGCCCTGAAAGCTCTTGCTGGTCCTCATCTCCCACTGGTAACCTCTCAAACGAACCACAAACACTTGCGCTCTGAACTTGTTTAGCCTACGAAAACTTCCAACGTACACAGCCTTTCCTGCTCAATCTGGCCAGAGCTCAACACCGAAATTGCGAACGTCCAGCGATTGCTCCTACACTAAAGGTGCCAGCCCTGAAAGCTCTTGCTGGTCCTCATCTCCCACTGGTAACCTCTCAAACGAACCACAAACACTTGGGCTCTGAACTTGTTTAGCCTACGAAAACTTCCAACGTACACAGCCTCTCCTGCTCAATCTGGCCAGAGCTCAACACCGAAATTGCGAACGTCCGGCGATTGCTCCTACACTAAAGGTGCCAGCCCTGAAAGCTCTTGCTGGTCCTCATCTCCCACTGGTAACCTCTCAAAGGAACCACAAACACTTGCGCTCTGAACTTGTTTAGCCTACGAAAACTTCCAACGTACACAGCCTCTCCTGCTCAATCTGGCCAGAGCTCAACACCGAAATTGCCAACGTCCAGCGATTGCTCCTACACTAAAGGTGCCAGCCCTGAAAGCTCTTGCTGGTCCTCATCTCCCACTGGCAGCCTCTCAAACGAACCACAAACACTTGGCCTCTGAACTTGTTTAGCCTACTAAAACTTCCAACGTACACAGCCTCTCCTGCTCAATCTGGCCAGAGCTCAACACCTAAATTGCGAACGTCCAGCGATTGCTCCTACACTAAAGGTGCCAGCCCTGAAAGCTCTTGCTGGTCCTCATCTCCCACTGGTAACCTCTCAAACGAACCACAAACACTTGCGCTCTGAACTTGTTTAGCCTACGAAAACTTCCAACGTACACAGCCTCTCCTGCTCAATCTGCCCAAAATTCAACACCGAAATTGCGAACGTCCAGCGATTGCTCCTACACTAAAGGTGCCAGCCCTGAAAGCTCTTGCTGGTCCTCATCTCCCACTGGTAACCTCTCAAACGAACCACAAACACTTGCGCTCTGAACTTGTTTAGCCTGCGAAAACTTCCAACGTACACAGCCTCTCCTGCTCAATCTGGCCAGAGCTCAACACCGAAAATGCGAACGTCCAGCGATTGCTCCTACACTAAAGGTGCCAGCCCTGAAAGCTCTTGCTGGTCCTCATCTCCCACTGGTAACCTCTCAAACGAACCACAAACACTTGCGCTCTGAACTTGTTTAGCCTACTAAAACTTCCAACGTACACAGCCTCTCCTGCTCAATCTGCCCGAAATTCAACACCGAAATTGCCAACGTCCGGCGATTGCTCCTACACTAAAGGTGCCAGCCCTGAAAGCTCTTGCTGGTCCTCATCTCCCACTGGTAACCTCTCAAACGAACCACAAACACTTGGGCTCTGAACTTGTTTAGCCTACGAAAACTTCCAACGTACACAGCCTCTCCTGCTCAATCTGGCCAGAGCTCAACACCGAAATTGCGAACGTCCAGCGATTGCTCCTACACTAAAGGTGCCAGCCCTGAAAGCTCTTGCTGGTCCTCATCTCCCACTGGCAACCTCTCAAACGAACCACAAACACTTGGCCTCTGAACTTGTTTAGCCTACGAAAACTTCCAACGTACACAGCCTCTCCTGCTCAATCTGGCCAGAGCTCAACACCGAAATTGCGAACGTCCAGCGATTGCTCCTACACTAAAGGTGCCAGCCCTGAAAGCTCTTGCTGGTCCTCATCTCCCACTGGTAACCTCTCAAACGAACCACAAACACTTGGGCTCTGAACTTGTTTAGCCTACGAAAACTTCCAACGTACACAGCCTCTCCTGCTCAATCTGCCCAAAATTCAACACCGAAATTGCGAACGTCCAGCGATTGCTCCTACACTAAAGGTGCCAGCCCTGAAAGCTCTTGCTGGTCCTCATCTCCCACTGGTAACCTCTCAAACGAACCACAAACACTTGCGCTCTGAACTTGTTTAGCCTACTAAAACTTCCAACGTACACAGCCTCTCCTGCTCAATCTGCCCCGAAATTCAACACCGAAATTGCCAACGTCCAGCGATTGCTCCTACACTAAAGGTGCCAGCCCTGAAAGCTCTTGCTGGTCCTCATCTCCCACTGGTAACCTCTCAAACGAACCACAAACACTTGCGCTCTGAACTTGTTTAGCCTACGAAAACTTCCAACGTACACAGCCTCTCCTGCTCAATCTGGCCAGAGCTCAACACCGAAATTGCGAACGTCCAGCGATTGCTCCTACACTAAAGGTGCCAGCCCTGAAAGCTCTTGCTGGTCCTCATCTCCCACTGGTAACCTCTCAAAGGAACCACAAACACTTGCGCTCTGAACTTGTTTAGCCTACGAAAACTTCCAACGTACACAGCCTCTCCTGCTCAATCTGGCCAGAGCTCAACACCGAAATTGCGAACGTCCAGCGATTGCTCCTACACTAAAGGTGCCAGCCCTGAAAGCTCTTGCTGGTCCTCATCTCCCACTGGCAACCTCTCAAACGAACCACAAACACTTGGCCTCTGAACTTGTTTAGCCTACTAAAACTTCCAACGTACACAGCCTCTCCTGCTCAATCTGGCCAGAGCTCAACACCGAAATTGCGAACGTCCAGCGATTGCTCCTACACTAAAGGTGCCAGCCCTGAAAGCTCTTGCTGGTCCTCATCTCCCACTGGTAACCTCTCAAACGAACCACAAACACTTGGGCTCTGAACTTGTTTAGCCTACGAAAACTTCCAACGTACACAGCCTCTCCTGCTCAATCTGCCCAAAATTCAACACCGAAATTGCGAACGTCCAGCGATTGCTCCTACACTAAAGGTGCCAGCCCTGAAAGCTCTTTGCTGGTCCTCATCTCCCACTGGTAACCTCTCAAACGAACCACAAACACTTGGGCTCTGAACTTGTTTAGCCTACTAAAACTTCCAACGTACACAGCCTCTTCCTGCTCAATCTGGCCAGAGCTCAACACCGAAATTGCGAACGTCCGGCGATTGCTCCTACACTAAAGGTGCCAGCCCTGAAAGCTCTTGCTGGTCCTCATCTCCCACTGGTAACCTCTCAAAGGAACCACAAACACTTGCGCTCTGAACTTGTTTAGCCTACGAAAACTTCCAACGTACACAGCCTCTCCTGCTCATTCTGGCCAGAGCTCAACACCGAAATTGCGAACGTCCAGCGATTGCTCCTACACTAAAGGTGCCAGCCCTGAAAGCTCTTGCTGGTCCTCATCTCCCACTGGCAGCCTCTCAAACGAACCACAAACACTTGGCCTCTGAACTTGTTTAGCCTACTAAAAATTCCAACGTACACAGCCTCTCCTGCTCAATCTGGCCAGAGCTCAACACCGAAATTGCGAACGTCCAGCGATTGCTCCTACACTAAAGGTGCCAGCCCTGAAAGCTCTTGCTGGTCCTCATCTCCCACTGGTAACCTCTCAAACGAACCACAAACACTTGGGCTCTGAACTTGTTTAGCCTACGAAAACTTCCAACGTACACAGCCTCTCCTGCTCAATCTGCCCAAAATTCAACACCGAAATTGCGAACGTCCAGCGATTGCTCCTACACTAAAGGTGCCAGCCCTGAAAGCTCTTGCTGGTCCTCATCTCCCACTGGTAACCTCTCAAACGAACCACAAACACTTGCGCTCTGAACTTGTTTAGCCTACGAAAACTTCCAACGTACACAGCCTCTCCTGCTCAATCTGGCCAGAGCTCAACACCGAAAATGCGAACGTCCAGCGATTGCTCCTACACTAAAGGTGCCAGCCCTGAAAGCTCTTGCTGGTCCTCATCTCCCACTGGTAACCTCTCAAACGAACCACAAACACTTGCGCTCTGAACTTGTTTAGCCTACTAAAACTTCCAACGTACACAGCCTCTCCTGCTCAATCTGCCCGAAATTCAACACCGAAATTGCCAACGTCCGGCGATTGCTCCTACACTAAAGGTGCCAGCCCTGAAAGCTCTTGCTGGTCCTCATCTCCCACTGGTAACCTCTCAAACGAACCACAAACACTTGCGCTCTGAACTTGTTTAGCCTACGAAAACTTCCAACGTACACAGCCTCTCCTGCTCAATCTGGCCAGAGCTCAACACCGAAATTGCGAACGTCCAGCGATTGCTCCTACACTAAAGGTGCCAGCCCTGAAAGCTCTTGCTGGTCCTCATCTCCCACTGGTAACCTCTCAAACGAACCACAAACACTTGGGCTCTGAACTTGTTTAGCCTACGAAAACTTCCAACGTACACAGCCTCTCCTGCTCAATCTGGCCAGAGCTCAACACCGAAATTGCGAACGTCCAGCGATTGCTCCTACACTAAAGGTGCCAGCCCTGAAAGCTCTTGCTGGTCCTCATCTCCCACTGGTAACCTCTCAAAGGAACCACAAACACTTGGGCTCTGAACTTGTTTAGCCCTACTAAAACTTCCAACGTACACAGCCTCTCCTGCTCAATCTGGCCAGAGCTCAAACACCGAAAATGCGAACGTCCAGCGATTGCTCCTACACTAAAGGTGCCAGCCCTGAAAGCTCTTGCTGGTCCTCATCTCCCACTGGCAACCTCTCAAACGAACCACAAACACTTGGCCTCTGAACTTGTTTAGCCTACTAAAAACTTCCAACGTACACAGCCTCTCCTGCTCAATCTGGCCAGAGCTCAACACCGAAATTGCCAACGTCCAGCGATTGCTCCTACACTAAGGTGCCAGCCCTGAAAGCTCTTGCTGGTCCTCATCTCCCACTGGTAACCTCTCAAACGAACCACAAACACTTGGGCTCTGAACTTGTTTAGCCTACGAAAACTTCCAACGTACACAGCCTCTCCTGCTCAATCTGCCCAAAATTCAACACCGAAATTTGCGAACGTCCAGCGATTGCTCCTACACTAAAGGTGCCAGCCCTGAAAGCTCTTGCTGGTCCTCATCTCCCACTGGTAACCTCTCAAACGAACCACAAACACTTGCGCTCTGAACTTGTTTAGCCTACTAAAACTTCCAACGTACACAGCCCTCGTCCTGCTCAATCTGCCCGAAATTCAACACCGAAATTGCAACGTCCAGCGATTGCTCCTACACTAAAGGTGCCAGCCCTGAAAGCTCTTGCTGGTCCTCATCTCCCACTGGTAACCTCTCAAACGAACCACAAACACTTGCGCTCTGAACTTGTTTAGCCTACGAAAACTTCCAACGTACACAGCCTCTCCTGCTCAATCTGGCCAGAGCTCAACACCTAAATTGCGAACGTCCAGCGATTGCTCCTACACTAAAGGTGCCAGCCCTGAAAGCTCTTGCTGGTCCTCATCTCCCTCTGGTAACCTCTCAAACGAACCCACAAACACTTGCGCTCTGAACTTGTTTAGCCTACGAAAACTTCCAACGTACACAGCCTCTCCTGCTCAATCTGGCCAGAGCTCAACACCGAAATTGCGAACGTCCAGCGATTGCTCCTACACTAAAGGTGCCAGCCCTGAAAGCTCTTGCTGGTCCTCATCTCCACTGGTAACCTCTCAAAGGAACCACAAACACTTGCGCTCTGAACTTGTTTAGCCTACGAAAACTTCCAACGTACACAGCCTCTCCTGCTCAATCTGGCCAGAGCTCAACACCGAAATTGCGAACGTCCAGCGATTGCTCCTACACTAAAGGTGCCAGCCCTGAAAGCTCTTGCTGGTCCTCATCTCCCACTGGCAACCTCTCAAACGAACCACAAACACTTGGCCTCTGACTTGTTTAGCCTACTAAAACTTCCAACGTACACAGGCCTCTCCTGCTCAATCAGGCCAGAGCTCAACACCGAAATTGCGAACGTCCAGCGATTGCTCCTACACTAAAGGTGCCAGCCCTGAAAGCTCTTGCTGGTCCTCATCTCCCACTGGTAACCTCTGAAACGAACCACAACACTTGGGCTCTGAACTTGTTTAGCCTACTAAAACTTCCAACGTACACAGCCTCTCCTGCTCAATCTGGCCAGAAGCTCAACACCGAAATTGCCAACGTCCAGCGATTGCTCCTACACTAAAGGTGCCAGCCTGAAAGCTCTTGCTGGTCCTCATCTCCCACTGGTAACTCTCTCAAACGAACCACAAACACTTGGGCTCTGAACTTGTTTAGCCTACGAAAACTTCCAACGTACACAAGCCTCTCCTGCTCAATCTGCCCACAAATTCAAACACCGAAATTGAGAATGTCCAGTGATTGCTCCTACACTAAGGTGCCAGCCCCGAAAGCTCTTGCTGGTCCTCATCTCCCACTGGTAACCTCTCAAACGAACCACAAACACTTGGGCTCTGTACTTGTTTAGCCTATCGAAAACTTCCAACGTACACAGCCTCTCCTGCTCAATCTGGCCAGAGCTCAACACCGAAATTGCGAACGTCCAGCGATTGCTCCTACACTAAAGGTGCCAGCCCTGAAAGCTCTTGCTGGTCCTCATCTCCCACTGGTAACCTCTCAAACGAACCACAAACACTTGCGCTCTGAACTTGTTTAGCCTACGAAAACTTCCAACGTACACAGCCTCTCCTGCTCAATCTGGCCAGAGCTCAACACCGAAATTGCGAACGTCCAGCGATTGCTCCTACACTAAAGGTGCCAGCCCTGAAAGCTCTTGCTGGTCCTCATCTCCCACTGGTAACCTCTCAAACGAACCACAAACACTGGGGCTCTGAACTTGTTTAGCCTACGAAAACTTCCAACGTACACAGCCTTTCCTGCTCAATCTGGCCAGAGCTCAACACCGAAATTGCGAACGTCCAGCGATTGCTCCTACACTAAAGGTGCCAGCCCTGAAAGCTCTTGCTGGTCCTCATCTCCCACTGGTAACCTCTCAAACGAACCACAAACACTTGGGCTCTGAACTTGTTTAGCCTACGAAAACTTCCAACGTACACAGCCTCTCCTGCTCAATCTGGCCAGAGCTCAACACCGAAATTGCGAACGTCCAGCGATTGCTCCCTACACTAAAGGTGCCAGCCCTGAAAGCTCTTGCTGGTCCTCATCTCCCACTGGTAACCTCTCAAACGAACCACAAACACTTGCGCTCTGAACTTGTTTAGCCTACGAAAACTTCCAACGTACACAGCCTCTCCCGCTCAATCTGCCCAAAATCCAACAACGAAATTGCGAACGTCCAGCGATTGCTCCTACACTAAAGGTGCCAGCCCCTGAAAGCTCTTGCTGGTCCTCATCTCCCACTGGCAACCTCTCAAACGAACCACAAACACTTGGCCTCTGAACTTGTTTAGCCTACTAAAAACTTCCAACGTACACAGCCTCTCCTGCTCAATCTGGCCAGAGCTCAACACCGAAATTGCGAACGTCCAGCGATTGCTCCTACACTAAAGGTGCCAGCCCTGAAAGCTCTTCCTGGTCCTCATCTCCCACTGGTAACCTCTCAAATGAACCACCAACACTTGGGCTCTGAACTTGTTTAGCCTACTAAAACTTCCAACGTACACAGCCTCTCCTGCTCAATCTGCCCGAAATTCAACACCGAAATTGCGAACGTCCGGCGATTGCTCCTACACTAAAGGTGCCAGCCCTGAAAGCTCTTGCTGGTCCTCATCTCCCACTGGTAACCTCTCAAACGAACCACAAACACTTGCGCTCTGAACTTGTTTAGCCTACTAAAACTTCCAACGTACACAGCCTCTCCTGCTCGATCTGCCCGAAATTCAACACCGAAATTGCGAACGTGCGGCGATTGCTCCTACACTAAAGGTGCCAGCCCTGAAAGCTCTTGCTGGTCCTCATCTCCCACTGGTAACCTCTCAAACGAACCACAAACACTTGGGCTCTGAACTTGTTTAGCCCTACTAAAACTTCCAACGTACACAGCCTCTCCTGCTCAATCTGCCTGAAATTCAACACCGAAATTGCCAACGTCCGGCGATTGCTCCTACACTAAAGGTGCCCAGCCCTGAAAGCTCTTGCTGGTCCCTCATCTCCCCACTGGTAACCTCTCAAACGAACCACAAACACTTGCGCTCTGAACTTGTTTAGCCTACTAAAACTTCCAACGTACACAGCCTCTCCTGCTCAATCTGGCCAGAGCTCAACACCGAAATTGCGAACGTCCAGCGATTGCTCCTACACTAAAGGTGCCAGCCCTGAAAGCTCTTCCTGGTCCTCATCTCCCACTGGTAACCTCTCAAATGAACCACCAACACTTGGGCTCTGAACTTGTTTAGCCTACTAAAACTTCCAACGTACACAGCCTCTCCTGCTCAATCTGCCGAAATTCAACACCGAAATTGCGAACGTCCGGCGATTGCTCCTACACTAAAGGTGCCAGCCCTAAAAGCTCTTGCTGGTCTCATCTCCCACTGGTAACCTCTCAAACGAACCACAAACACTTGCGCTCTGAACTTGTTTAGCCTACTAAACTTCCAACGTACTCAGCCTCTCCTGCTCGATCTGCCCGAAATTCAACACTGAAATTGCGAACAGTGCGGCGATTTGCTCCTACACTAAAGGTGCCAGCACCTGAAAGCTCTTGCTGGTCCTCATCTCCCCACTGGTAACCCTCTCAAACGAACCACAAACACTTGGGCTCTGAACTTGTTTAGCCTACTAAAACTTCCAACGTACACAGCCTCTCCTGCTCAATCTGCCTGAAATTCAACACCGAAATTGCCAACGTCCGGCGATTGCTCCTACACTAAAGGTGCCAGCCCTGAAAGCTCTTGCTGAGTCCTCATCTCCCACTGGTAACCTCTCAAACAAACCACAAACACTTGCGCTCTGATTAGCCTACGAAAACTTCCAACGTACACAGCCTCTCCTGCTCAATCTGCCCGAAATTCAACACCGAAATTGCCAACGTCCGGCGATTGCTCCTACACTAAAGGTGCCAGCCCTGAAAGCTCTTGCTGCTCCTCATCTCCCACTGGTAACCTCTCAAACGAACCACAAACACTTGGGCTCTGAACTTGTTTAGCCTACGAAAACTTCCAACGTACACAGCCTCTCCTGCTCAATCTGGCCAGAGCTCAACACCGAAATTGCGAACGTCCAGCGATTGCTCCTACACTAAAGGTGCCAGCCCTGAAAGCTCTTGCTGGTCCTCATCTCCCACTGGTAACCTCTCAAACGAACCACAAACACTTGCGCTCTGAACTTGTTTAGCCTACTAAAACTTCCAACGTACACAGCCTCTCCTGCTCAATCTGGCCAGAGCTCAACACCCAAATTGCGAACGTCCAGCGATTGCTCCTACACTAAAGGTGCCAGCCCTGAAAGCTCTTGCTGGTCCTCATCTCCCACTGGTAACCTCTCAAACGAACCACAAACACTTGCGCTCTGAACTTGTTTAGCCCTACGAAAACTTCCAACGTACACAGCCTTTCCTGCTCAATCTGGCCAGAGCTCAACACCGAAATTGCGAACGTCCAGCGATTGCTCCTACACTAAAGGTGCCAGCCCTGAAAGCTCTTGCTGGTCCTCATCTCCCACTGGCAACCTCTCAAACGAACCACAAACACTTGCGCTCTGAACTTGTTTAGCCTACTAAAACTTCCAACGTACACAGCCTCTCCTGCTCAATCTGGCCAGAGCTCAACACCGAAATTGCGAACGTCCAGCGATTGCTCCTACACTAAAGGTGCCAGCCCTGAAAGCTCTTGCTGGTCCTCATCTCCCACTGGTAACCTCTCAAACGAACCACAAACACTTGGCTCTGAACTTGTTTAGCCTACGAAAACTTCCAACGTACACAGCCTCTCCTGCTCAATCTGCCCAAAATTCAACACCGAAATTGCGAACGTCCAGCGATTGCTCCTACACTAAAGGTGCCAGCCCTGAAAGCTCTTGCTGGTCCTCATCTCCCACTGGTAACCTCTCAAACGAACCACAAACACTTGCGCTCTGAACTTGTTTAGCCTACTAAAACTTCCAACGTACACAGCCTCTCCTGCTCAATCTGCCCGAAATTCAACACCGAAATTGCCAACGTCCGGCCGATTGCTCCTACACTAAAGGTGCCAGCCCTGAAAGCTCTTGCTGGTCCTCATCTCCCACTGGTAACCTCTCAAACGAACCACAAACACTTGCGCTCTGAACTTGTTTAGCCTACTAAAACTTCCTACGTACACAGCCTCTCCTGCTCAATCTGCCCAAAATTCAACACCGAAATTGCGAACGTCCAGCGATTGCTCCTACACTAAAGGTGCCAGCCCTGAAAGCTCTTGCTGGTCCTCATCTCCCACTGGTAACCTCTCAAACGAACCACAAACACTTGCGCTCTGAACTTGTTTAGCCTACTAAAACTTCCAACGTACACAGCCTCTCCTGCTCAATCTGCCCGAAATTCAACACCGAAATTGCCAACGTCCAGCGATTGCTCCTACACTAAAGGTGCCAGCCCTGAAAGCTCTTGCTGGTCCTCATCTCCCACTGGTAACCTCTCAAACGAACCACAAACACTTGCGCTCTGAACTTGTTTAGCCTACTAAAACTTCCTACGTACACAGCCTCTCCTGCTCAATCTGCCCAAAATTCAACACCGAAATTGCGAACGTCCAGCGATTGCTCCTACACTAAAGGTGCCAGCCCTGAAAGCTCTTGCTGGTCCTCATCTCCCACTGGTAACCTCTCAAACGAACCACAAACACTTGCGCTCTGAACTTGTTTAGCCTACTAAAACTTCCTACGTACACAGCCTCTCCTGCTCAATCTGGCCAGAGCTCAACACCGAAATTGCGAACGTCCGGCGATTGCTCCTACACTAAAGGTGCCAGCCCTGAAAGCTCTTGCTGGTCCTCATCTCCCACTGGTAACCTCTCAAACGAACCACAAACACTTGCGCTCTGAACTTGTTTAGCCTACGAAAACTTCCAACGTACACAGCCTCTCCTGCTCAATCTGGCCAGAGCTCAACACCGAAAATGCGAACGTCCAGCGATTGCTCCTACACTAAAGGTGCCAGCCCTGAAAGCTCTTGCTGGTCCTCATCTCCCACTGGTAACCTCTCAAACGAACCACAAACACTTGGGCTCTGAACTTGTATAGCCTACGAAAACTTCCAACGTACACAGCCTTTCCTGCTCAATCTGGCCAGAGCTCAACACCGAAATTGCGAACGTCCAGCGATTGCTCCTACACTAAAGGTGCCAGCCCTGAAAGCTCTTGCTGGTCCTCATCTCCCACTGGTAACCTCTGAAACGAACCACAAACACTTGGGCTCTGAACTTGTTTAGCCTACTAAAACTTCCAACGTACACAGCCTCTCCTGCTCAATCTGGCCAGAGCTCAACACCGAAATTGCCAACGTCCAGCGATTGCTCCTACACTAAAGGTGCCAGCCCTGAAAGCTCTTGCTGGTCCTCATCTCCCACTGGTAACCTCTCAAACGAACCACAAACACTTGGGCTCTGAACTTGTTTAGCCTACGAAAACTTCCAACGTACACAGCCTCTCCTGCTCAATCTGCCCAAAATTCAACACCGAAATTGAGAATGTCCAGTGATTGCTCCTACACTAAAGGTGCCAGCCCCGAAAGCTCTTGCTGGTCCTCATCTCCCACTGGTAACCTCTCAAACGAACCACAAACACTTGGGCTCTGAACTTGTTTAGCCTACGAAAACTTCCAACGTACACAGCCTCTCCTGCTCAATCTGGCCAGAGCTCAACACCGAAATTGCCAACGTCCAGCGATTGCTCCTACACTAAAGGTGCCAGCCCTGAAAGCTCTTGCTGGTCCTCATCTCCCACTGGTAACCTCTCAAACGAACCACAAACACTTGGGCTCTGAACTTGTTTAGCCTACTAAAACTTCCAACGTACACAGCCTCTCCTGCTCAATCTGGCCAGAGCTCAACACCGAAATTGCGAACGTCCAGCGATTGCTCCTACACTAAAGGTGCCAGCCCTGAAAGCTCTTGCTGGTCCTCATCTCCCACTGGTAACCTCTCAAACGAACCACAAACACTGGGGCTCTGAACTTGTTTAGCCTACGAAAACTTCCAACGTACACAGCCTTTCCTGCTCAATCTGGCCAGAGCTCAACACCGAAATTGCGAACGTCCAGCGATTGCTCCTACACTAAAGGTGCCAGCCCTGAAAGCTCTTGCTGGTCCTCATCTCCCACTGGTAACCTCTCAAACGAACCACAAACACTTGGGCTCTGAACTTGTTTAGCCTACGAAAACTTCCAACGTACACAGCCTCTCCTGCTCAATCTGGCCAGAGCTCAACACCGAAATTGCGAACGTCCAGCGATTGCTCCTACACTAAAGGTGCCAGCCCTGAAAGCTCTTGCTGGTCCTCATCTCCCACTGGTAACCTCTCAAACGAACCACAAACACTTGCGCTCTGAACTTGTTTAGCCTACGAAAACTTCCAACGTACACAGCCTCTCCCGCTCAATCTGCCCAAAATCCAACAACGAAATTGCGAACGTCCAGCGATTGCTCCTACACTAAAGGTGCCAGCCCTGAAAGCTCTTGCTGGTCCTCATCTCCCACTGGCAACCTCTCAAACGAACCACAAACACTTGGGCTCTGAACTTGTTTAGCCTACTAAAACTTCCAACGTACACAGCCTCTCCTGCTCAATCTGGCCAGAGCTCAACACCGAAATTGCGAACGTCCAGCGATTGCTCCTACACTAAAGGTGCCAGCCCTGAAAGCTCTTCCTGGTCCTCATCTCCCACTGGTAACCTCTCAAATGAACCACCAACACTTGGGCTCTGAACTTGTTTAGCCTACTAAAACTTCCAACGTACACAGCCTCTCCTGCTCAATCTGCCCGAAATTCAACACCGAAATTGCGAACGTCCGGCGATTGCTCCTACACTAAAGGTGCCAGCCCTGAAAGCTCTTGCTGGTCCTCATCTCCCACTGGTAACCTCTCAAACGAACCACAAACACTTGCGCTCTGAACTTGTTTAGCCTACTAAAACTTCCAACGTACACAGCCTCTCCTGCTCGATCTGCCCGAAATTCAACACCGAAATTGCGAACGTGCGGCGATTGCTCCTACACTAAAGGTGCCAGCCCTGAAAGCTCTTGCTGGTCCTCATCTCCCACTGGTAACCTCTCAAACGAACCACAAACACTTGGGCTCTGAACTTGTTTAGCCTACTAAAACTTCCAACGTACACAGCCTCTCCTGCTCAATCTGCCTGAAATTCAACACCGAAATTGCCAACGTCCGGCGATTGCTCCTACACTAAAGGTGCCAGCCCTGAAAGCTCTTGCTGGTCCTCATCTCCCACTGGTAACCTCTCAAACGAACCACAAACACTTGCGCTCTGAACTTGTTTAGCCTACTAAAACTTCCAACGTACACAGCCTCTCCTGCTCAATCTGGCCAGAGCTCAACACCGAAATTGCGAACGTCCAGCGATTGCTCCTACACTAAAGGTGCCAGCCCTGAAAGCTCTTCCTGGTCCTCATCTCCCACTGGTAACCTCTCAAATGAACCACAAACACTTGGGCTCTGAACTTGTTTAGCCTACTAAAACTTCCAACGTACACAGCCTCTCCTGCTCAATCTGCCCGAAATTCAACACCGAAATTGCGAACGTCCGGCGATTGCTCCTACACTAAAGGTGCCAGCCCTAAAAGCTCTTGCTGGTCCTCATCTCCCACTGGTAACCTCTCAAACGAACCACAAACACTTGCGCTCTGAACTTGTTTAGCCTACTAAAACTTCCAACGTACACAGCCTCTCCTGCTCGATCTGCCCGAAATTCAACACTGAAATTGCGAACGTGCGGCGATTGCTCCTACACTAAAGGTGCCAGCCCTGAAAGCTCTTGCTGGTCCTCATCTCCCACTGGTAACCTCTCAAACGAACCACAAACACTTGGGCTCTGAACTTGTTTAGCCTACTAAAACTTCCAACGTACACAGCCTCTCCTGCTCAATCTGCCTGAAATTCAACACCGAAATTGCCAACGTCCGGCGATTGCTCCTACACTAAAGGTGCCAGCCCTGAAAGCTCTTGCTGGTCCTCATCTCCCACTGGTAACCTCTCAAACAAACCACAAACACTTGCGCTCTGAACTTGTTTAGCCTACGAAAACTTCCAACGTACACAGCCTCTCCTGCTCAATCTGCCCGAAATTCAACACCGAAAATGCGAACGTCCGGCGATTGCTCCTACACTAAAGGTGCCAGCCCTGAAAGCTCTTGCTGCTCCTCATCTCCCACTGGTAACCTCTCAAACGAACCACAAACACTTGGGCTCTGAACTTGTTTAGCCTACGAAAACTTCCAACGTACACAGCCTCTCCTGCTCAATCTGGCCAGAGCTCAACACCGAAATTGCGAACGTCCAGCGATTGCTCCTACACTAAAGGTGCCAGCCCTGAAAGCTCTTGCTGGTCCTCATCTCCCACTGGTAACCTCTCAAACGAACCACAAACACTTGCGCTCTGAACTTGTTTAGCCTACTAAAACTTCCAACGTACACAGCCTCTCCTGCTCAATCTGGCCAGAGCTCAACACCGAAATTGCGAACGTCCAGCGATTGCTCCTACACTAAAGGTGCCAGCCCTGAAAGCTCTTGCTGGTCCTCATCTCCCACTGGTAACCTCTCAAACGAACCACAAACACTTGCGCTCTGAACTTGTTTAGCCTACGAAAACTTCCAACGTACACAGCCTTTCCTGCTCAATCTGGCCAGAGCTCAACACCGAAATTGCGAACGTCCAGCGATTGCTCCTACACTAAAGGTGCCAGCCCTGAAAGCTCTTGCTGGTCCTCATCTCCCACTGGCAACCTCTCAAACGAACCACAAACACTTGGCCTCTGAACTTGTTTAGCCTACTAAAACTTCCAACGTACACAGCCTCTCCTGCTCAATCTGGCCAGAGCTCAACACCGAAATTGCGAACGTCCAGCGATTGCTCCTACACTAAAGGTGCCAGCCCTGAAAGCTCTTGCTGGTCCTCATCTCCCACTGGTAACCTCTCAAACGAACCACAAACACTTGCGCTCTGAACTTGTTTAGCCTACGAAAACTTCCAACGTACACAGCCTCTCCTGCTCAATCTGCCCAAAATTCAACACCGAAATTGCGAACGTCCAGCGATTGCTCCTACACTAAAGGTGCCAGCCCTGAAAGCTCTTGCTGGTCGTCATCTCCCACTGGTAACCTCTCAAACGAACCACAAACACTTGCGCTCTGAACTTGTTTAGCCTACTAAAACTTCCAACGTACACAGCCTCTCCTGCTCAATCTGCCCGAAATTCAACACCGAAATTGCCAACGTCCGGCGATTGCTCCTACACTAAAGGTGCCAGCCCTGAAAGCTCTTGCTGGTCCTCATCTCCCACTGGTAACCTCTCAAACGAACCACAAACACTTGCGCTCTGAACTTGTTTAGCCTACTAAAACTTCCTACGTACACAGCCTCTCCTGCTCAATCTGGCCAGAGCTCAACACCGAAATTGCCAACGTCCGGCGATTGCTCCTACACTAAAGGTGCCAGCCCTGAAAGCTCTTGCTGGTCCTCATCTCCCACTGGTAACCTCTCAAACGAACCACAAACACTTGCGCTCTGAACTTGTTTAGCCTACGAAAACTTCCAACGTACACAGCCTCTCCTGCTCAATCTGGCCAGAGCTCAACACCGAAAATGCGAACGTCCAGCGATTGCTCCTACACTAAAGGTGCCAGCCCTGAAAGCTCTTGCTGGTCCTCATCTCCCACTGGTAACCTCTCAAACGAACCACAAACACTTGGGCTCTGAACTTGTATAGCCTACGAAAACTTCCAACGTACACAGCCTTTCCTGCTCAATCTGGCCAGAGCTCAACACCGAAATTGCGAACGTCCAGCGATTGCTCCTACACTAAAGGTGCCAGCCCTGAAAGCTCTTGCTGGTCTCATCTCCCACTGGTAACCTCTGAAACGAACCACAAACACTTGGGCTCTGAACTTGTTTAGCCTACGAAAACTTCCAACGTACACAGCCTCTCCTGCTCAATCTGGCCAGAGCTCAACACCGAAATTGCCAACGTCCAGCGATTGCTCCTACACTAAAGGTGCCAGCCCTGAAAGCTCTTGCTGGTCCTCATCTCCCACTGGTAACCTCTCAAACGAACCACAAACACTTGGGCTCTGAACTTGTTTAGCCTACGAAAACTTCCAACGTACACAGCCTCTCCTGCTCAATCTGCCCAAAATTCAACACCGAAATTGAGAATGTCCAGTGATTGCTCCTACACTAAAGGTGCCAGCCCCGAAAGCTCTTGCTGGTCCTCATCTCCCACTGGTAACCTCTCAAACGAACCACAAACACTTGGGCTCTGAACTTGTTTAGCCTACGAAAACTTCCAACGTACACAGCCTCTCCTGCTCAATCTGGCCAGAGCTCAACACCGAAATTGCGAACGTCCAGCGATTGCTCCTACACTAAAGGTGCCAGCCCTGAAAGCTCTTGCTGGTCCTCATCTCCCACTGGTAACCTCTCAAACGAACCACAAACACTTGGCCTCTGAACTTGTTTAGCCTACTAAAACTTCCAACGTACACAGCCTCTCCTGCTCAATCTGGCCAGAGCTCAACACCGAAATTGCGAACGTCCAGCGATTGCTCCTACACTAAAGGTGCCAGCCCTGAAAGCTCTTGCTGGTCCTCATCTCCCACTGGTAACCTCTCAAACGAACCACAAACACTGGGGCTCTGAACTTGTTTAGCCTACGAAAACTTCCAACGTACACAGCCTTTCCTCCTCAATCTGGCCAGAGCTCAACACCGAAATTGCCAACGTCCAGCGATTGCTCCTACACTAAAGGTGCCAGCCCTGAAAGCTCTTGCTGGTCCTCATCTCCCACTGGTAACCTCTCAAACGAACCACAAACACTTGGGCTCTGAACTTGTTTAGCCTACGAAAACTTCCAACGTACACAGCCTCTCCTGCTCAATCTGGCCAGAGCTCAACACCGAAATTGCCAACGTCCAGCGATTGCTCCTACACTAAAGGTGCCAGCCCTGAAAGCTCTTGCTGGTCCTCATCTCCCACTGGTAACCTCTCAAACGAACCACAAACACTTGCGCTCTGAACTTGTTTAGCCTACGAAAACTTCCAACGTACACAGCCTCTCCCGCTCAATCTGCCCAAAATCCAACAACGAAATTGCGAACGTCCAGCGATTGCTCCTACACTAAAGGTGCCAGCCCTGAAAGCTCTTGCTGGTCCTCATCTCCCACTGGTAACCTCTCAAACGAACCACAAACACTTGGGCTCTGAACTTGTTTAGCCTACGAAAACTTCCAACGTACACAGCCTCTCCTGCTCAATCTGGCCAGAGCTCAACACCTAAATTGCGAACGTCCGGCGATTGCTCCTACACTAAAGGTGCCAGCCCTGAAAGCTCTTGCTGGTCCTCATCTCCCACTGGTAACCTCTCAAATGAACCACAAACACTTGGGCTCTGAACTTGTTTAGCCTACTAAAACTTCCAACGTACACAGCCTCTCCTGCTCAATCTGCCCGAAATTCAACACCGAAATTGCGAACGTCCAGCGATTGCTCCTACACTAAAGGTGCCAGCCCTGAAAGCTCTTGCTGGTCCTCATCTCCCACTGGTAACCTCTCAAACGAACCACAAACACTTGGGCTCTGAACTTGTTTAGCCTACGAAAACTTCCAACGTACACAGCCTCTCCTGCTCAATCTGGCCAGAGCTCAACACCGAAATTGCGAACGTCCGGCGATTGCTCCTACACTAAAGGTGCCAGCCCTGAAAGCTCTTGCTGGTCCTCATCTCCCACTGGTAACCTCTCAAAGGAACCACAAACACTTGCGCTCTGAACTTGTTTAGCCTACTAAAACTTCCAACGTACACAGCCTCTCCTGCTCAATCTGGCCAGAGCTCAACACCGAAATTGCGAACGTCCAGCGATTGCTCCTACACTAAAGGTGCCAGCCCTGAAAGCTCTTGCTGGTCCTCATCTCCCACTGGCAACCTCTCAAACGAACCACAAACACTTGGCCTCTGAACTTGTTTAGCCTACTAAAACTTCCAACGTACACAGCCTCTCCTGCTCAATCTGCCCGAAATTCAACACCGAAATTGCCAACGTCCGGCGATTGCTCCTACACTAAAGGTGCCAGCCCTGAAAGCTCTTGCTGCTCCTCATCTCCCACTGGTAACCTCTCAAACGAACCACAAACACTTGGGCTCTGAACTTGTTTAGCCTATGAAAACTTCCAACGTACACAGCCTCTCCTGCTCAATCTGCCCAAAATTCAACACCGAAATTGCGAACGTCCAGCGATTGCTCCTACACTAAAGGTGCCAGCCCTGAAAGCTCTTGCTGGTCCTCATCTCCCACTGGTAACCTCTCAAACGAACCACAAACACTTGCGCTCTGAACTTGTTTAGCCTACTAAAACTTCCAACGTACACAGCCTCTCCTGCTCAATCTGCCCGAAATTCAACACCGAAATTGCCAACGTCCGGCGATTGCTCCTACACTAAAGGTGTCAGCCCTGAAAGCTCTTGCTGGTCCTCATCTCCCACTGGTAACCTCTCAAACGAACCACAAACACTTGCGCTCTGAACTTGTTTAGCCTACTAAAACTTCCAACGTACACAGCCTCTCCTGCTCAATCTGGCCAGAGCTCAACACCGAAATTGCCAACGTCCGGCGATTGCTCCTACACTAAAGGTGCCAGCCCTGAAAGCTCTTGCTGGTCCTCATCTCCCACTGGTAACCTCTCAAACGAACCACAAACACTTGCGCTCTGAACTTGTTTAGCCTACGAAAACTTCCAACGTACACAGCCTCTCCTGCTCAATCTGGCCAGAGCTCAACACCGAAAATGCGAACGTCCAGCGATTGCTCCTACACTAAAGGTGCCAGCCCTGAAAGCTCTTGCTGGTCCTCATCTCCCACTGGTAACCTCTCAAACGAACCACAAACACTTGGGCTCTGAACTTGTATAGCCTACGAAAACTTCCAACGTACACAGCCTTTCCTGCTCAATCTGGCCAGAGCTCAACACCGAAATTGCGAACGTCCAGCGATTGCTCCTACACTAAAGGTGCCAGCCCTGAAAGCTCTTGCTGGTCTCATCTCCCACTGGTAACCTCTGAAACGAACCACAAACACTTGGGCTCTGAACTTGTTTAGCCTACGAAAACTTCCAACGTACACAGCCTCTCCTGCTCAATCTGGCCAGAGCTCAACACCGAAATTGCCAACGTCCAGCGATTGCTCCTACACTAAAGGTGCCAGCCCTGAAAGCTCTTGCTGGTCCTCATCTCCCACTGGTAACCTCTCAAACGAACCACAAACACTTGGGCTCTGAACTTGTTTAGCCTACGAAAACTTCCAACGTACACAGCCTCTCCTGCTCAATCTGCCCAAAATTCAACACCGAAATTGAGAATGTCCAGTGATTGCTCCTACACTAAAGGTGCCAGCCCCGAAAGCTCTTGCTGGTCCTCATCTCCCACTGGTAACCTCTCAAACGAACCACAAACACTTGGGCTCTGAACTTGTTTAGCCTACTAAAACTTCCAACGTACACAGCCTCTCCTGCTCAATCTGGCCAGAGCTCAACACCGAAATTTCGAACGTCCGGCGATTGCTCCTACACTAAAGGTGCCAGCCCTGAAAGCTCTTGCTGGTCCTCATCTCCCACTGGTAACCTCTCAAACGAACCACAAACACTGGGGCTCTGAACTTGTTTAGCCTACGAAAACTTCCAACGTACACAGCCTTTCCTCCTCAATCTGGCCAGAGCTCAACACCGAAATTGCCAACGTCCAGCGATTGCTCCTACACTAAAGGTGCCAGCCCTGAAAGCTCTTGCTGGTCCTCATCTCCCACTGGTAACCTCTCAAACGAACCACAAACACTTGGGCTCTGAACTTGTTTAGCCTACGAAAACTTCCAACGTACACAGCCTCTCCTGCTCAATCTGGCCAGAGCTCAACACCGAAATTGCCAACGTCCAGCGATTGCTCCTACACTAAAGGTGCCAGCCCTGAAAGCTCTTGCTGGTCCTCATCTCCCACTGGTAACCTCTCAAACGAACCACAAACACTTGCGCTCTGAACTTGTTTAGCCTACGAAAACTTCCAACGTACACAGCCTCTCCCGCTCAATCTGCCCAAAATCCAACAACGAAATTGCGAACGTCCAGCGATTGCTCCTACACTAAAGGTGCCAGCCCTGAAAGCTCTTGCTGGTCCTCATCTCCCACTGGTAACCTCTCAAACGAACCACAAACACTTGGGCTCTGAACTTGTTTAGCCTACGAAAACTTCCAACGTACACAGCCTCTCCTGCTCAATCTGGCCAGAGCTCAACACCTAAATTGCGAACGTCCGGCGATTGCTCCTACACTAAAGGTGCCAGCCCTGAAAGCTCTTGCTGGTCCTCATCTCCCACTGGTAACCTCTCAAATGAACCACAAACACTTGGGCTCTGAACTTGTTTAGCCTACTAAAACTTCCAACGTACACAGCCTCTCCTGCTCAATCTGCCCGAAATTCAACACCGAAATTGCGAACGTCCAGCGATTGCTCCTACACTAAAGGTGCCAGCCCTGAAAGCTCTTGCTGGTCCTCATCTCCCACTGGTAACCTCTCAAACGAACCACAAACACTTGGGCTCTGAACTTGTTTAGCCTACGAAAACTTCCAACGTACACAGCCTCTCCTGCTCAATCTGGCCAGAGCTCAACACCGAAATTGCGAACGTCCGGCGATTGCTCCTACACTAAAGGTGCCAGCCCTGAAAGCTCTTGCTGGTCCTCATCTCCCACTGGTAACCTCTCAAAGGAACCACAAACACTTGCGCTCTGAACTTGTTTAGCCTACTAAAACTTCCAACGTACACAGCCTCTCCTGCTCAATCTGGCCAGAGCTCAACACCGAAATTGCGAACGTCCAGCGATTGCTCCTACACTAAAGGTGCCAGCCCTGAAAGCTCTTGCTGGTCCTCATCTCCCACTGGCAACCTCTCAAACGAACCACAAACACTTGGCCTCTGAACTTGTTTAGCCTACTAAAACTTCCAACGTACACAGCCTCTCCTGCTCAATCTGCCCGAAATTCAACACCGAAATTGCCAACGTCCGGCGATTGCTCCTACACTAAAGGTGCCAGCCCTGAAAGCTCTTGCTGCTCCTCATCTCCCACTGGTAACCTCTCAAACGAACCACAAACACTTGGGCTCTGAACTTGTTTAGCCTATGAAAACTTCCAACGTACACAGCCTCTCCTGCTCAATCTGCCCAAAATTCAACACCGAAATTGCGAACGTCCAGCGATTGCTCCTACACTAAAGGTGCCAGCCCTGAAAGCTCTTGCTGGTCCTCATCTCCCACTGGTAACCTCTCAAACGAACCACAAACACTTGCGCTCTGAACTTGTTTAGCCTACTAAAACTTCCAACGTACACAGCCTCTCCTGCTCAATCTGCCCGAAATTCAACACCGAAATTGCCAACGTCCGGCGATTGCTCCTACACTAAAGGTGTCAGCCCTGAAAGCTCTTGCTGGTCCTCATCTCCCACTGGTAACCTCTCAAACGAACCACAAACACTTGCGCTCTGAACTTGTTTAGCCTACTAAAACTTCCAACGTACACAGCCTCTCCTGCTCAATCTGGCCAGAGCTCAACACCGAAATTGCCAACGTCCGGCGATTGCTCCTACACTAAAGGTGCCAGCCCTGAAAGCTCTTGCTGGTCCTCATCTCCCACTGGTAACCTCTCAAACGAACCACAAACACTTGCGCTCTGAACTTGTTTAGCCTACGAAAACTTCCAACGTACACAGCCTCTCCTGCTCAATCTGGCCAGAGCTCAACACCGAAAATGCGAACGTCCAGCGATTGCTCCTACACTAAAGGTGCCAGCCCTGAAAGCTCTTGCTGGTCCTCATCTCCCACTGGTAACCTCTCAAACGAACCACAAACACTTGGGCTCTGAACTTGTATAGCCTACGAAAACTTCCAACGTACACAGCCTTTCCTGCTCAATCTGGCCAGAGCTCAACACCGAAATTGCGAACGTCCAGCGATTGCTCCTACACTAAAGGTGCCAGCCCTGAAAGCTCTTGCTGGTCTCATCTCCCACTGGTAACCTCTGAAACGAACCACAAACACTTGGGCTCTGAACTTGTTTAGCCTACGAAAACTTCCAACGTACACAGCCTCTCCTGCTCAATCTGGCCAGAGCTCAACACCGAAATTGCCAACGTCCAGCGATTGCTCCTACACTAAAGGTGCCAGCCCTGAAAGCTCTTGCTGGTCCTCATCTCCCACTGGTAACCTCTCAAACGAACCACAAACACTTGGGCTCTGAACTTGTTTAGCCTACGAAAACTTCCAACGTACACAGCCTCTCCTGCTCAATCTGCCCAAAATTCAACACCGAAATTGAGAATGTCCAGTGATTGCTCCTACACTAAAGGTGCCAGCCCCGAAAGCTCTTGCTGGTCCTCATCTCCCACTGGTAACCTCTCAAACGAACCACAAACACTTGGGCTCTGAACTTGTTTAGCCTACGAAAACTTCCAACGTACACAGCCTCTCCTGCTCAATCTGGCCAGAGCTCAACACCGAAATTGCGAACGTCCAGCGATTGCTCCTACACTAAAGGTGCCAGCCCTGAAAGCTCTTGCTGGTCCTCATCTCCCACTGGTAACCTCTCAAACGAACCACAAACACTTGGGCTCTGAACTTGTTTAGCCTACTAAAACTTCCAACGTACACAGCCTCTCCTGCTCAATCTGGCCAGAGCTCAACACCGAAATTGCGAACGTCCAGCGATTGCTCCTACACTAAAGGTGCCAGCCCTGAAAGCTCTTGCTGGTCCTCATCTCCCACTGGTAACCTCTCAAACGAACCACAAACACTTGCGCTCTGAACTTGTTTAGCCTACTAAAACTTCCAACGTACACAGCCTCTCCTGCTCAATCTGGCCAGAGCTCAACACCGAAATTGCGAACGTCCGGCGATTGCTCCTACACTAAAGGTGCCAGCCCTGAAAGCTCTTGCTGGTCCTCATCTCCCACTGGTAACCTCTCAAACGAACCACAAACACTTGCGCTCTGAACTTGTATAGCCTACTAAAACTTCCAACATACACAGCCTCTCCTGCTCAATCTGCCCGAAATTCAACACCGAAATTGCCAACGTCCGGCGATTGCTCCTACACTAAAGGTGCCAGCCCTGAAAGCTCTTGCTGGTCCTCATCTCCCACTGGTAACCTCTCAAACGAACCACCAACACTTGGGCTCTGAACTTGTTTAGCCTACGAAAACTTCCAACGTACACAGCCTCTCCTGCTCAATCTGCCGAAATTCAACACCGAAATTGCGAACGTCCGGCGATTGCTCCTACACTAAAGGTGCCAGCCCTGAAAGCTCTTGCTGCTCCTCATCTCCCACTGGTAACCTCTCAAACGAACCACAAACACTTGGGCTCTGAACTTGTTTAGCCTACTAAAACTTCCAACGTACACAGCCTCTCCTGCTCAATCTGGCCAGAGCTCAACACCGAACTTGCCAATGTCCAGCGATTGCTCCTACACTAAAGGCGCCAGCCCTGAAAGCTCTTGCTGGTCCTCATCTCCCACTGGTAACCTCTCAAACGAACCACAAACACTTGCGCTCTGAACTTGTTTAGCCTACGAAAACTTCCAACGTACACAGCCTCTCCTGCTCAATCTGGCCAGAGCTCAACACCGAAATTGCAAACGTCCAGCGATTGCTCCTACACTAAAGGTGCCAGCCCTGAAAGCTCTTGCTGGTCCTCATCTCCCACTGGTAACCTCTCAAACGAACCACAAACACTTGGGCTCTGAACTTGTTTAGCCTACGAAAACTTCCAACGTACACAGCCTCTCCTGCTCAATCTGGCCAGAGCTCAACACCGAAATTGCGAACGTCCAGCGATTGCTCCTACACTAAAGGTGCCAGCCCTGAAAGCTCTTGCTGCTCCTCATCTCCCACTGCTAACCTCTCAAACGAACCACAAACACTTGGGCTCTGAACTTGTTTAGCCTACTAAAACTTCCAACGTACACAGCCTCTCCTGCTCAATCTGGCCAGAGCTCAACACCGAAATTTCGAACGTCCGGCGATTGCTCCTACACTAAAGGTGCCAGCCCTGAAAGCTCTTGCTGGTCCTCATCTCCCACTGGTAACCTCTCAAACGAACCACAAACACTTGCGCTCTGAACTTGTTTAGCCTACTAAAACTTCCAACGTACACAGCCTCTCCTGCTCAATCTGGCCAGAGCTCAACACCGAAAATGCGAACGTCCAGCGATTGCTCCTACACTAAAGGTGCCAGCCCTGAAAGCTCTTGCTGGTCCTCATCTCCCACTGGTAACCTCTCAAACGAACCACAAACACTTGCGCTCTGAACTTGTTTAGCCTACTAAAACTTCCAACGTACACAGCCTCTCCTGCTCAATCTGCCCGAAATTCAACACCGAAATTGCCAACGTCCGGCGATTGCTCCTACACTAAAGGTGCCAGCCCTGAAAGCTCTTGCTGGTCCTCATCTCCCACTGGTAACCTCTCAAACGAACCACAAACACTTGCGCTCTGAACTTGTTTAGCCTACGAAAACTTCCAACGTACACAGCCTCTCCTGCTCAATCTGCCCGAAATTCAACACCGAAATTGCCAACGTCCGGCGATTGCTCCTACACTAAAGGTGCCAGCCCTGAAAGCTCTTGCCGGTCCTCATCTCCCACTGGTAACCTCTCAAACGAATCACAAACACTTGGGCTCTGAACTTGTTTAGCCTACTAAAACTTCCAACGTACACAGCTTCTCCTGCTCAATCTGCCCAAAATTCAACACCGAAATTGCCAACGTCCGGCGATTGCTCCTACACTAAAGGTGCCAGCCCTGAAAGCTCTTGCTGGTCCTCATCTCCCACTGGTAACCTCTCAAACGAACCACAAACACTTGCGCTCTGAACTTGTTTAGCCTACGAAAACTTCCAACGTACACAGCCTCTCCTGCTCAATCTGGCCAGAGCTCAACACCGAAAATGCGAACGTCCAGCGATTGCTCCTACACTAAAGGTGCCAGCCCTGAAAGCTCTTGCTGGTCCTCATCTCCCACTGGTAACCTCTCAAACGAACCACAAACACTTGGGCTCTGAACTTGTTTAGCCTACTAAAACTTCCAACGTACACAGCCTCTCCTGCTCAATCTGGCCAGAGCTCAACACCGAAAATGCCAACGTCCAGCGATTGCTCCTACACTAAAGGTGCCAGCCCTGAAAGCTCTTGCTGGTCCTCATCTCCCACTGGTAACCTCTCAAACGAACCACCAACACTTGCGCTCTGAACTTGTTTAGCCTACTAAAACTTCCAACGTACACAGCCTCTCCTGCTCAATCTGCCCGAAATTCAACACCGAAATTGCCAACGTCCGGCGATTGCTCCTACACTAAAGGTGCCAGCCCTGAAAGCTCTTGCTGGTCCTCATCTCCCACTGGTAACCTCTCAAACGAACCACAAACACTTGCGCTCTGAACTTGTTTAGCCTACGAAAACTTCCAACGTACACAGCCTCTCCTGCTCAATCTGGCCAGAGCTCAACACCGAAATTGCGAACGTCCAGCGATTGCTCCTACACTAAAGGTGCCAGCCCTGAAAGCTCTTGCTGGTCCTCATCTCCCACTGGTAACCTCTCAAACGAACCACAAACACTTGCGCTCTGAACTTGTTTAGCCTACTAAAACTTCCACGTACACAGCCTCTCCTGCTCAATCTGGCCAGAGCTCAACACCGAAATTGCGAACATCCGGCGATTGCTCCTACACTAAAGGTGCCAGCCCTGAAAGCTCTTGCTGGTCCTCATCTCCCACTGGTAACCTCTCAAACGAACCACAAACACTTGCGCTCTGAACTTGTTTAGCCTACTAAAACTTCCAACGTACACAGCCTCTCCTGCTCAATCTGGCCAGAGCTCAACACCGAAAATGCGAACGTCCAGCGATTGCTCCTACACTAAAGGTGCCAGCCCTGAAAGCTCTTCCTGGTCCTCATCTCCCACTGGTAACCTCTCAAACGAACCACAAACACTTGGGCTCTGAACTTGTTTAGCCTACTAAAACTTCCAACGTACACAGCCTCTCCTGCTCAATCTGGCCAGAGCTCAACACCGAAATTGCGAACGTCCGGCGATTGCTCCTACACTAAAGGTGCCAGCCCTGAAAGCTCTTGCTGGTCCTCATCTCCCACTGGTAACCTCTCAAACGAACCACAAACACTTGCGCTCTGAACTTGTTTAGCCTACGAAAACTTCCAACGTACACAGCCTCTCCTGCTCAATCTGGCCAGAGCTCAACACCGAAAATGCGAACGTCCAGCGATTGCTCCTACACTAAAGGTGCCAGCCCTGAAAGCTCTTGCTGGTCCTCATCTCCCACTGGTAACGTCTCAAACGAACCACAAACACTTGGGCTCTGAACTTGTTTAGCCTACTAAAACTTCCAACGTACACAGCCTCTCCTGCTCAATCTGGCCAGAGCTCAACACCGAAAATGCGAACGTCCAGCGATTGCTCCTACACTAAAGGTGCCAGCCCTGAAAGCTCTTGCTGGTCCTCATCTCCCACTGGTAACCTCTCAAACGAACCACAAACACTTGGGCTCTGAACTTGTTTAGCCTACTAAAACTTCCAACGTACACAGCCTCTCCTGCTCAATCTGGCCAGAGCTCAACACCGAAATTGCCAACGTCCGGCGATTGCTCCTACACTAAAGGTGCCAGCCCTGAAAGCTCTTGCTGGTCCTCATCTCCCACTGGTAACCTCTCAAACGAACCACAAACACTTGCGCTCTGAACTTGTTTAGCCTACTAAAACTTCCAACATACACAGCCTCTCCTGCTCAATCTGCCCAAAATTCAACACCGAAATTGCCAACGTCCGGCGATTGCTCCTACACTAAAGGTGCCAGCCCTGAAAGCTCTTGCTGGTCCTCATCTCCCACTGGTAACCTCTCAAACGAACCACAAACACTTGCGCTCTGAACTTGTTTAGCCTACTAAAACTTCCAACGTACACAGCCTCTCCTGCTCAATCTGGCCAGAGCTCAACACCGAAATTGCGAACGTCCAGCGATTGCTCCTACACTAAAGGTGCCAGCCCTGAAAGCTCTTGCTGCTCCTCATCTCCCACTGCTAACCTCTCAAACGAACCACAAACACTTGGGCTCTGAACTTGTTTAGCCTACTAAAACTTCCAACGTACACAGCCTCTCCTGCTCAATCTGGCCAGAGCTCAACACCGAAATTGCGAACGTCCAGCGATTGCTCCTACACTAAAGGTGCCAGCCCTGAAAGCTCTTGCTGGTCCTCATCTCCCACTGGTAACCTCTCAAACGAACCACAAACACTTGCGCTCTGAACTTGTTTAGCCTACGAAAACTTCCAACGTACACAGCCTCTCCTGCTCAATCTGGCCAGAGCTCAACACCGAAAATGCGAACGTCCAGCGATTGCTCCTACACTAAAGGTGCCAGCCCTGAAAGCTCTTGCTGCTCCTCATCTCCCACTGGTAACCTCTCAAACGAACCACAAACACTTGCGCTCTGAACTTGTTTAGCCTACTAAAACTTCCAACATACACAGCCTCTCCTGCTCAATCTGGCCAGAGCTCAACACCTAAATTGCGAACGTCCGGCGATTGCTCCTACACTAAAGGTGCCAGCCCTGAAAGCTCTTGCTGGTCCTCATCTCCCACTGGTAACCTCTCAAACGAACCACAAACACTTGCGCTCTGAACTTGTTTAGCCTACGAAAACTTCCAACGTACACAGCCTCTCCTGCTCAATCTGGCCAGAGCTCAACACCCAAATTGCGAACGTCCAGCGATTGCTCCTACACTAAAGGTGCCAGCCCTGAAAGCTCTTGCTGGTCCTCATCTCCCACTGGTAACCTCTCAAACGAACCACAAACACTTGCGCTCTGAACTTGTTTAGCCTACTAAAACTTCCAACGTACACAGCCTCTCCTGCTCAATCTGGCCAGAGCTCAACACCGAAATTTCGAACGTCCGGCGATTGCTCCTACACTAAAGGTGCCAGCCCTGAAAGCTCTTGCTGGTCCTCATCTCCCACTGGTAACCTCTCAAACGAACCACAAACACTTGCGCTCTGAACTTGTTTAGCCTACTAAAACTTCCAACGTACACAGCCTCTCCTGCTCAATCTGGCCAGAGCTCAACACCGAAATTTCGAACGTCCGGCGATTGCTCCTACACTAAAGGTGCCAGCCCTGAAAGCTCTTGCTGGTCCTCATCTCCCACTGGTAACCTCTCAAACGAACCACAAACACTTGGGCTCTGAACTTGTTTAGCCTACGAAAACTTCCAACGTACACAGCCTCTCCTGCTCAATCTGGCCAGAGCTCAACACCGAAATTGCCAACGTCCAGCGATTGCTCCTACACTAAAGGTGCCAGCCCTGAAAGCTCTTGCTGGTCCTCATCTCCCACTGGTAACCTCTCAAACGAATCACAAACACTTGGGCTCTGAACTTGTTTAGCCTACTAAAACTTCCAACGTACACAGCCTCTCCTGCTCAATCTGCCCGAAATTCAACACCGAAATTGCGAACGTCCAGCGATTGCTCCTACACTAAAGGTGCCAGCCCTGAAAGCTCTTGCTGGTCCTCATCTCCCACTGGTAACCTCTCAAACGAACCACAAACACTTGCGCTCTGAACTTGTTTAGCCTACTAAAACTTCCAACGTACACAGCCTCTCCTGCTCAATCTGCCCGAAATTCAACACCGAAATTGCGAACGTCCGGCGAATGCTCCTACACTAAAGGTGCCAGCCCTGAAAGCTCTTGCTGGTCCTCATCTCCCACTGGTAACCTCTCAAACGAACCACAAACACTTGCGCTCTGAACTTGTTTAGCCTACTAAAACTTCCAACGTACACAGCCTCTCCTGCTCAATCTGGCCAGAGCTCAACACCGAAATTTCGAACGTCCGGCGATTGCTCCTACACTAAAGGTGCCAGCCCTGAAAGCTCTTGCTGGTCCTCATCTCCCACTGGTAACCTCTCAAACGAACCACAAACACTTGCGCTCTGAACTTGTTTAGCCTACGAAAACTTCCAACGTACACAGCCTCTCCTGCTCAATCTGGCCAGAGCTCAACACCGAAAATGCGAACGTCCAGCGATTGCTCCTACACTAAAGGTGCCAGCCCTGAAAGCTCTTGCTGGTCCTCATCTCCCACTGGTAACCTCTCAAACGAACCACAAACACTTGGGCTCTGAACTTGTTTAGCCTACTAAAACTTCCAACGTACACAGCCTCTCCTGCTCAATCTGGCCAGAGCTCAACACCGAAATTGCCAACGTCCAGCGATTGCTCCTACACTAAAGGTGCCAGCCCTGAAAGCTCTTGCTGGTCCTCATCTCCCACTGGTAACCTCTCAAACGAATCACAAACACTTGGGCTCTGAACTTGTTTAGCCTACTAAAACTTCCAACGTACACAGCCTCTCCTGCTCAATCTGCCCGAAATTCAACACCGAAATTGCGAACGTCCAGCGATTGCTCCTACACTAAAGGTGCCAGCCCTGAAAGCTCTTGCTGGTCCTCATCTCCCACTGGTAACCTCTCAAACGAACCACAAACACTTGCGCTCTGAACTTGTTTAGCCTACTAAAACTTCCAACGTACACAGCCTCTCCTGCTCAATCTGCCCGAAATTCAACACCGAAATTGCGAACGTCCGGCGAATGCTCCTACACTAAAGGTGCCAGCCCTGAAAGCTCTTGCTGGTCCTCATCTCCCACTGGTAACCTCTCAAACGAACCACAAACACTTGCGCTCTGAACTTGTTTAGCCTACGAAAACTTCCAACGTACACAGCCTCTCCTGCTCAATCTGGCCAGAGCTCAACACCGAAAATGCGAACGTCCGGCGATTGCTCCTACACTAAAGGTGCCAGCCCTGAAAGCTCTTGCTGCTCCTCATCTCCCACTGGTAACCTCTCAAACGAACCACAAACACTTGCGCTCTGAACTTGTTTAGCCTACTAAAACTTCCAACGTACACAGCCTCTCCTGCTCAATCTGGCCAGAGCTCAACACCGAAATTGCCAACGTCCAGCGATTGCTCCCTTACACTAAAGGTGCCAGCCCTGAAAGCTCTTGCTGGTCCTCATCTCCCACTGGTAACCTCTCAAACGAATCACAAACACTTGGGCTCTGAACTTGTTTAGCCTACTAAAACTTCCAACGTACACAGCCTCTCCTGCTCAATCTGCCCGAAATTCAACACCGAAATTGCGAACGTCCAGCGATTGCTCCTACACTAAAGGTGCCAGCCCTGAAAGCTCTTGCTGGTCCTCATCTCCCACTGGTAACCTCTCAAACGAACCACAAACACTTGCGCTCTGAACTTGTTTAGCCTACGAAAACTTCCAACGTACACAGCCTCTCCTGCTCAATCTGCCCGAAATTCAACACCGAAATTGCCAACGTCCGGCGATTGCTCCTACACTAAAGGTGCCAGCCCTGAAAGCTCTTGCTGGTCCTCATCTCCCACTGGTAACCTCTCAAACGAACCACAAACACTTGCGCTCTGAACTTGTTTAGCCTACTAAAACTTCCAACGTACACAGCCTCTCCTGCTCAATCTGGCCAGAGCTCAACACCGAAATTTCGAACGTCCGGCGATTGCTCCTACACTAAAGGTGCCAGCCCTGAAAGCTCTTGCTGGTCCTCATCTCCCACTGGTAACCTCTCAAACGAACCACAAACACTTGGGCTCTGAACTTGTTTAGCCTACTAAAACTTCCAACATACACAGCCTCTCCTGCTCAATCTGCCCGAAATTCAACACCGAAATTGCCAACGTCCGGCGATTGCTCCTACACTAAAGGTGCCAGCCCTGAAAGCTCTTGCTGGTCCTCATCTCCCACTGGTAACCTCTCAAACGAACCACAAACACTTGCGCTCTGAACTTGTTTAGCCTACTAAAACTTCCAACGTACACAGCCTCTCCTGCTCAATCTGGCCAGAGCTCAACACCGAAATTGCCAACGTCCGGCA
>NW_026776452.1:0-58524 GCF_030936135.1 Gavia stellata
AGCTTTGCTGGGTTGTTGTGGCCGAAGTGTAGAACCCGGCATTTGGCCTTATTGAACTTCATCCGGTTGGCTCAGCCCATCGATCCAGCCTGTCCAGATCCCTCTGCAGAGCCTTCCTACCCTCAAGCAGATCAACACTCCCTCCCAACTTGGTGTCGTCTGCAAACTTGCTGAGGGAGCACTCTATCCCCTCATCCAGATCATCAATGAAGACATTAAACAAGACCGGTCCCCAAAACCGAGCCCTGGGGGGACTCCGCTTGTGACCGGCCGCCAGCTGGATTTCACCCCATTCACCACAACCCTCTGGGCTCGGCCATCCAGCCAGTTTTTTACCCAGCGAAGAGTGTACCTGTCTAAACCACAGGCCGCCAGCTTCTCTAGGAGAATACTGTGGGGAACAGTGTCAAAGGCTTTGCTGAAGTCCAGGTAGACAACATCAACAGCCTTCCCCTCATCCACTAGGCGGGTCACCTGGTCATAGAAGGAGATCAGGTTGGTCAAGCAGGACCTGCCTTTCATGAACCCGTGCTGGCTTGGCCTGATCCCTTGGGTAACCTGCACGTGTCCCGTGAGCGCCCTCAAGATGAGCCTCTCCATAACCTTCCCCGGCACCGAGGTCAGGCTGACAGGCCTGTAGTTCCCCGGATCCTCCTTCCGACCCTTCTTGTAGATGGGCGTCACGTTGGCAAGCCTCCAGTCATCCGGGACCTCCCCCGTTGACCAGGACTGTTGATAAATGATGGAGAGCGGCTTGGCAAGCTCCTCCGCCAGCTCCCTCAGCACCCTTGGGTGGATGCCATCAGGCCCCATAGACTTATGAGTGTCCAGGTGGCATAGCAGGTCGTTAACTGCTTCCTCCTGGATCATGGGGAGCCTATTTTGCCCTCCATCCCTGTCATCCAGCTCAGGGGGACGGATACCCTGAGGATACCCGGTGTGGCTGTTAAAGACTGAGGCAAAGAAGGCATTAAGTACCTCAGCCTTTTCCTCATCCTTCGTGACAATGTTCCCCCGCCGCATCCAGTAGAGGATGGAGATCCTCCTTGGCCCACTTTTTGCTGTTAATGTATTTATAGAAGCTTTTTTTGTTTCCTCTCGCTAATTCACGTCAGAGCTCAACACCAAAATTGCGAACGTCCAGCGATTGCTCCTACACTAAAGGTGCCAGCCCTGAAAGCTCTTGCTGGTACTCATCTCCCCACTCGTAACCTCTAAACTGAACCACAAACACTTGGGCTCTGAACTTGTTTTGAAACGCAAAGGTCCAGATGTCTCATCGCTTCCTCTCGCTAATTCACGTCAGAGCTCAACACCAAAATTGCGAACGTCCAGCGATTGCTCCTACACTAAAGGTGCCAGCCCTGAAAGCTCTTGCTGGTCCTCATCTCCCACTCATAACCTCTCAAACGAACCACAAACACTTGGGCTCTGAACTTGTTTAGACACGCAAAGCTCCAGACGTCTCATCGCTTCCTCTCGCTAATTCACGTCAGAGCTCAACACCGAAATTGCGAACGTCCAGCGATTGCTCCTACACTAAAGGTGCCAGCCCTGAAAGCTCTTGCTGGTCCCCGACTCCCACTGGTAACCTCTAAAAGGAACCACAAACACTTGGGCTCTGAACTTGTTTAGACACGCAAAGCTCCAGACGTCTCATCGCTTCCTCTCGCTAATTCACGTCAGAGCTCAACACAAAATGCGAACGACCAGCGATTGCTCCTACACTAAAGGTGCCAGCCCTGAAAGCTCTTGCTGGTCCTCATCTCCCACTGGTAACCTCTAAAATGAACCACAAACACTTGGGCTCTGAACTTGTTTAGACACGCAAAGGTCCAGACGTCTCATCGCTTCCTCTCGCTAATTCACTTCAGAGCTCAACACCGAAATTGCGAACGTCCAGCGATTGCTCCATACACTAAAGGTGCCAGCCCTGAAAGCTCTTGCTGGTCCTCGTCTCCCACTGGTAACCTCTAAACAGAACCACAAACACTTGGGCTCTGAACTTGTTTAGACACGCAAAGGTCCAGATGTATCATCGCTTCCTCTCGCTAATTCACGTCAGAGCTCAACACCAAATTGCGAACGACCAGCGATTGCTCCTACACTAAAGGTGCCAGCCCTGAAAGCTCTTGCTGGTCCTCATCTCCCACTGGTAACCTCTAAAATGAACCACAAACACTTGGGCTCTGAACTTGTTTAGACACGCAAAGGTCCAGACGTCTCATCGCTTCCTCTCGCTAATTCACGTCAGAGCTCAACACCGAAATTGCGAACGTCCAGCGATTGCTCCTACACTAAAGGTGCCAGCCCTGAAAGCTCTTGCTGGGTCCTCGTCTCCCACTGGTAACCTCTAAACAGAACCACAAACACTTGGGCTCTGAACTTGTTTAGACACGCAAAGGTCCAGATGTATCATCGCTTCCTCTCGCTAATTCACGTCAGAGCTCAACACCAAAATTGCGAACGTCCAGCGATTGCTCCTACACTAAAGGTGCCAGCCCTGAAAGCTCTTGCTGGTCCTCATCTCCCACTCGTAACCTCTAAACCGAACCACAAACGTTTGGGCTCTGAACTTGTTTAGACACGCAAAGGTCCAGATGTATCATCGCTTCCTCTCGCTAATTCACGTCAGAGCTCAACACCGAAATTGCGAATGTCCAGCGATTGCTCCTACACTAAAGGTGCCAGCCCTGAAAGCAATTGCTGGTCCTCATCTCCCACTCGTAACCTCTAAACCGAACCACAAATGTTTGGGCTCTGAACTTGTTTAGAAACGCAAAGGTCCAGATGTCTCATCGCTTCCTCTCGCTAATTCACGTCAGAGCTCAACACCGAAATTGCGAACGTCCAGCGATTGCTCCTACACTAAAGGTGCCAGCCCTGAAAGCTCTTGCTGGTCTTCATCTCCCACTGGTACCTCTAAAACGAACCACAAACACTTGGGCTCTGAACTTGTTTAGACACGCAAAGGTCCAGATGTATCATCGCTTCCTCTCGCTAATTCACGTCAGAGCTCAACACCGAAATTGCGAACGTCCAGCGATTGCTCCTACACTAAAGGTGCCAGCCCTGAAAGCTCTTGCTAGTCCTCATCTCCCACTCGTAACCTCTAAACCGAACCACAAACGTTTGGGCTCTGAACTTGTTTAGAGATGCAAAGGTCCAGACGTATCATCGCTTCCTCTCGCTAATTCACGTCAGAGCTCAACACCAAAATTGCGACGTCCAGCGATTGCTCCTACACTAAAGGTGCCAGCCCTGAAAGCTCTTGCTGGTCCTCATCTCCCACTCGTAACATCTAAACCGAACCACAAACACATGGGCTCTGAACTTGTTTAGACACGCAAAGGTCCAGACGTCTCATCGCTTCCTCTCGCTAATTCACGTCAGAGGCTCAACACCGAAATTGGAAACGTCCAGCGATTGCTCCTACACTAAGGTGCCAGCCTGAAAGCTCTTGCTGGTCCTCATCTCCCACTCGTAACCTCTAAACCGAACCACAAACACTTGGGCTCTGAACTTGTTTAGACACGCAAAGGTCCAGATGTCTCATCGCTTCCTCTCGCTAATTCACGTCAGAGCTCAATACCGAAATTGCGAATGTCCAGCGCTTGCTCCTACACTAAAGGTGCCAGCCCTGAAAGCTCTTGCTGGTCCTCATCTCCCACTCGTAACCTCTCAAACGAACCACAAACACTTGGGCTCTGAACTTCTTTAGACACTCAAAGGTCCAGACGTCTCATCGCTTCCTCTCGCTAGTTCATGTCAGAGCTCAACACCAAAATTGCGAACGTCCAGCGATTGCTCCTACACTAAAGGTGCCAGCCCTGAAAGCCTCTTGCTGGTCCTCATCTCCCACTCGTAACCTCTAAACCGAACACAAACACTTGGGCTCTGAACTTGTTTAGACACGCATAGGTCCAAACGTCTCATCGCTTCCTCTCGCTAATTCACGTCAGAGCTCAACACCGAAATTGCGAACGTCCAGCGATTGCTCCTACACTAAAGGTGCCAGCCCTGAAAGCTCTTCCTGGTCTCATCTCCCACTGGTAACCTCTAAAACGAACCACAAACACTTGGGCTCTGAACTTGTTTAGACACGCAAAGGTCCAGAGATATCATTGCTTCCTCTCGCTAATTCACGTCAGAGCTCAACACCGAAATTGTGAACGTCCAGCGACTGCTCCTACACTAAAGGCGCCAGCCCCGAAAAATGTTGCTGGTCCTCATCTCCCACTGGTAACCTCTAAAACGAACCACAAACACTTGGGCTCTGAACTTGTTTAGACATGCAAAGGTCCAGACGTCTCATCGCTTCCTCTCGCTAATTCACGTCAGAGCTCAACACGAAATTGGAAACGTGACAACGATTGCTCCTACACTAAAGGTGCCAGCCCTGAAAGCTCTTGCTGGTCCTCATCTCCCACTGGTAACCTCCTCAAACGAACCACAAACACTTGGGCTCTGAACTTGTTTAGACACGCAAAGCTCCAGACGTCTCATCGCTTCCTCTCGCTAATTCACGTCAGAGCTCAACACCGAAATTGGAAACGTCCAGCGATTGCTCCTACACTAAAGGTGCCAGCCCTGAAAGCTCTTGCTGGTCCTCGTCTCCACTGGTAACCTCTAAACAGAACCACAAACACTTGGGCTCTGAACTTGTTTAGACATGCAAAGGTCCAGATGTATCATCGCTTCCTCTCGCTAATTCACTTCAGAGCTCAACACCGAAATTGCGAACGTCCAGCGATTGCTCCTACACTAAAGGTGCCAGCCCTGAAAGCTCTTGCTGGTCCTCATCTCCCACTCGTAACCTCTAAACCGAACCACAAACGTTTGGGCTCTGAACTTGTTTAGACACGCAAAAGGTCCAGACGTCTCATCGCTTCCTCTCGCTAATTCACGTCAGAGCTCAATACCGAAATTGCGAATGTCCAGCGCTTGCTCCTACACTAAAGGTGCCAGCCCTGAAAGCTCTTGCTGGTCCTCATCTCCCACTCGTAACCTCTCAAACGAACCACAAACACTTGGGCTCTGAACTTCTTTAGACACTCAGGTCCAGACGTCTCATCGCTTCCTCTCGCTAATTCATGTCAGAGCTCAACACCAAAATTGCGAACGTCCAGCGATTGCTCCTACACTAAAGGTGCCAGCCCTGAAAGCTCTTGCTGGTCCTCATCTCCCACTGGTAACCTCTCAAACGAACCACAAACACTTGGGCTCTGAACTTGTTTAGACACGCAAAGGTCCAGACGTCTCATCGCCTTCCTCTCGCTAATTCACGTCAGAGCTCAACACCGAAATTGCGAACGTCCAGCGATTGCTCCTACACTAAGGTGCCAGCCCTGAAAGCTCTTGCTGGTCCTCGTCTCCCACTGGTAACCTCTAAACCGAACCACAAAACACTTGGGCTCTGAACTTGTTTAGACACTCAAAGCTCCAGACATCTCACCGTTTCACAGAATCACAGAATCAGTACGGTTGGAAAAGACCTGTAAGATCATCGAGTCCAACCTGGGGAAAAAAAAAAAAAAAACAAAAAAAAAAAACCACACAGCATCAAAAAACCCACAAAAGAAAAGAAAAAAAAAAAAAAAAAACAAACCACAAAACCCACGCCACACAACAACAATAACAAGCCACAACCCACCCAACACCACACAGCACCATGTCCATCAAGCTACATCCCACAATGCCCACATCCACACGCTCCTTGAATACCTCCAGGGAGGGTGACTCTACCACCTCCTGGGCAGCCTATTCCAGTGTTTCACCACTCTCTCAGTGAAGAACTTTTTCCTAATGTCTAGCCTGAACCTCCCCTGTCGCAACTTGAGGCCATTTCCTCTAGTCCTGTCACTAGTCACTTGGGAGAAGAGACCAACACCCACCTCTCTGCAACCCCCTTTCAGGTAGTTGTAGAGAGCGATAAGGTCTCCCCTCAGCCTCCTCTTCTCCAGGCTAAACAACCCCAGCTCCCTCAGCCGCTCTCTCATAAGACTTGTGTTCCAGACCCCTCACGCAGCTTCGTCGCCCTTCTCTGGACACGCTCCAGCACCTCAATGTCCTTCTTGTAGTGAGGGGCCCAAAACTGAACACAGTATTCGAGGTGCGGCCTCACCAGAGCCGAGTACAGAGGCATGATCACCTCCCTGCTCCTGCTGGCCACACCATTTCTGATACAAGCCAGGATGCCGTTGGCCTTCTTGGCCACCTGGGCACACTGCTGGCTCATAATTCAGCCGGGTGTCGATCAACACCCCCAGGTCCTTTTCTGCAGGGGAACTTTCCAGCCACTCATCCCCAAGCCTGTAGCGTTGCCTGGGGTTGTTGTGGCCGAAGTGTAGAACCCGGCATTTGGCCTTATTGAACTTCATCCGGTTGGCCTCAGCCCATCGATCCAGCCTGTCCAGATCCCTCTGCAGAGCCTTCCTACCCTCAAGCAGATCAACACTCCCTCCCAACTTGGTGTCGTCTGCAAACTTGCTGAGGGAGCACTCTATCCCTCATCCAGATCATCAATGAAGACATTAAACAAGACCGGTCCCAAAACCGAGCCCTGGGGGACTCCGCTTGTGACCGGCCGCCAGCTGGATTTCACCCCATTCACCACAACCCTCTGGGCTCGGCCATCCAGCCAGTTTTTACCCAGCGAAGAGTGTACCTGTCTAAACCACAGGCCGCCAGCTTCTCTAGGAGAATACTGTGGGGAACAGTGTCAAAGGCTTTGCTGAAGTCCAGGTAGACAACATCAACAGCCTTCCCCTCATCCACTAGGCGGGTCACCTGGTCATAGAAGGAGATCAGGTTGGTCAAGCAGGACCTGCCTTTCATGAACCCGTGCTGGCTTGGCCTGATCCTTGGGTAACCTGCACGTGTGTCCCGTGAGCGCCCTCAAGATGAGCCTCTCCATAACCTTCCCCGGCACCGAGGTCAGGCTGACAGGCCTGTAGTTCCCCGGATCCTCCTTTCCCGACCCTTCTTGTAGATGGGCGTCACGTTGGCAAGCCTCCAGTCATCCGGGACCTCCCCCGTTGACCAGGACTGTTGATAAATGATGGAGAGCGGCTTGGCAAGCTCCTCCGCCAGCTCCCTCAGCACCCTTGGGGTGGATGCCAATCAGGCCCCATAGACTTATGAGTGTCCAGGTGGCATAGCAGGTCGTTAACTGCTTCCTCCTGGATCATGGGGAGCCTATTTTGCCCTCCATCCCTGTCATCCAGCTCAGGGGGACGGATACCCTGAGGATACCCGGTGTGGCTGTTAAAGACTGAGGCAAAGAAGGCATTAAGTACCTCAGCCTTTTCCTCATCCTTCGTGACAATGTTCCCCGCCGCATCCAGTAGAGGATGGAGATCCTCCTTGGCCCTCTTTTTGCTGTTAATGTATTTATAGAAGCTTTTTTTGTTTCCTCTCGCTAATTCACGTCAGAGCTCAACACCGAAATTGCGAACGTCCAGCGATTGCTCCCTACACTAAAGGTGCCAGCCCTGAAAGCTCTTGCTGGTCCTCATCTCCCACTGGTAACCTCTCAAACGAACCACAAACGTTTGGGCTCTGAACTTGTTTAGACACGCAAAGGTCCAGATGTATCATCGCTTCCTCTCGCTAATTCACGTCAGAGCTCAACACCGAAATTGCGAACGTCCAGCGATTGCTCCTACACTAAAGGTGCCAGCCCTGAAAGCTCTTGCTGGTCCTCATCTCCCACTCGTAACCTCTAAACTGAACCACAAACGTTTGGGCTCTGAACTTGTTTTTGAAACGCAAAGGTCCAGATGTCTCATCGCTTCCTCTCGCTAATTCACGTCAGAGCTCAACACCGAAATGCGAACGTCCAGCGATTGCTTCTACACTAAAGGTGCCAGCCCTGAAATCTCTTGCTGGTCCTCATCTCCCACTGGTAACCTCTCAAACGAACCACAAACACTTGGGCTCTGAACTTGTTTAGACACGCAAGGGTCCAGACGTCTCATCGCTTCCTCTCGCTAATTCACGCCTAAGCTCAACACCGAAATTGCGAACGTCCAGCGATTGCTCCTACACTAAAGGTGCCAGCCCTGAAAGCTCTTGCTGGTCCTCGTCTCCCACTGGTAACCTCTAAACCGAACCACAAACACTTGGGCTCTGAACTTGTTTAGACACTCAAAGCTCCAGACATCTCACCGTTTCACAGAATCACAGAATCAGTACGGTTGGAAAAGACCTGTAAGATCATCGAGTCCAACCTGGGGAAAAAAAAAAAAAAAAAAACAAAAACAAAAAAACACACAAGCATCAAAAAACCCACAAAAGAAAAGAAAAAAAAAAAAAAAAAAACAAACCACAAAACCCACGCCACACAACAACAATAACAAGCCACAACCCACCCAACACCACACAGCACCATGTCCATCAAGCTACATCCCACAATGCCACATCCACACGCTCCTTGAATACCTCCAGGGAGGGTGACTCTACCACCTCCCTGGGCAGCCTATTCCAGTGTTTCACCACTCTCTCAGTGAAGAACTTTTTCCTAATGTCTAGCCTGAACCTCCCCTGTCGCAACTTGAGGCCATTTCCTCTAGTCCTGTCACTAGTCACTTGGGAGAAGAGACCAACACCCACCTCTCTGCAACCCCCTTTCAGGTAGTTGTAGAGAGCGATAAGGTCTCCCCTCAGCCTCCTCTTCTCCAGGCTAAACAACCCCAGCTCCCTCAGCCGCTCCTCATAAGACTTGTGTTCCAGACCCCTCACCAGCTTCGTCGCCCTTCTCTGGACACGCTCCAGCACCTCAATGTCCTTCTTGTAGTGAGGGGCCCAAAACTGAACACAGTATTCGAGGTGCGGCCTCACCAGAGCCGAGTACAGAGGCATGATCACCTCCCTGCTCTGCTGGCCACACCATTTCTGATACAAGCCAGGATGCCGTTGGCCTTCTTGGCCACCTGGGCACACTGCTGGCTCATATTCAGCCGGGTGTCGATCAACACCCCCAGGTCCTTTTCTGCAGGGGAACTTTCCAGCCACTCATCCCCCAAGCCTGTAGCGTTGCCTGGGGTTGTTGTGGCCGAAGTGGTAGAACCCGGCATTTGGCCTTATTGAACTTCATCCGGTTGGCCTCAGCCATCGATCAGCCTGTCAGATCCCTCTGCAGAGCCTTCCTACCCTCAAGCAGATCAACACTCCCTCCCCAACTTGGTGTCGTCTGCAAACTTGCTGAGGGAGCACTCTATCCCCTCATCCAGATCATCAATGAAGACATTAAACAAGACCGGTCCCAAAACCGAGCCCTGGGGGACTCCGCTTGTGACCGGCCGCCCCAGCTGGATTTCACCCCATTCACCACAACCCTCTGGGCTCGGCCATCCAGCCAGTTTTTTACCCAGCGAAGAGTGTACCTGTCTAAACCACAGGCCGCCAGCTTCTCTAGGAGAATACTGTGGGGAACAGTGTCAAAGGCTTTGCTGAAGTCCAGGTAGACAACATCAACAGCCTTCCCCTCATCCACTAGGCGGGTCACCTGGTCATAGAAGGAGATCAGGTTGGTCAAGCAGGACCTGCCTTTCATGAACCCGTGCTGGCTTGGCCTGATCCCTTGGGTAACCTGCACGTGTCCCGTGAGCGCCCTCAAGATGAGCCTCTCCATAACCTTCCCCGGCACCGAGGTCAGGCTGACAGGCCTGTAGTTCCCCGGATCCTCCTTCCGACCCTTCTTGTAGATGGGCGTCACGTTGGCAAGCCTCCAGTCATCCGGGACCTCCCCCGTTGACCAGGACTGTTGATAAATGATGGAGAGCGGCTTGGCAAGCTCCTCCGCCAGCTCCCTCAGCACCCTTGGGTGGATGCCATCAGGCCCCATAGACTTATGAGTGTCCAGGTGGCATAGCAGGTCGTTAACTGCTTCCTCCTGGATCATGGGGAGCCTATTTTGCCCTCCATCCCTGTCATCCAGCTCAGGGGGACGGATACCCTGAGGATACCCGGTGTGGCTGTTAAAGACTGAGGGCAAAGAAGGCATTAAGTACCTCAGCCTTTTCCTCATCCTTCGTGACAATGTTCCCCGCCGCATCCAGTAGAGGATGGAGATCCTCCTTGGCCCTCTTTTTGCTGTTAATGTATTTATAGAAGCTTTTTTTGTTTCCTCTCGCTAATTCACGTCAGAGCTCAACACCGAAATTGCGAACGTCCAGCGATTGCTCCTACACTAAAGGTGCCAGCCCTGAAAGCTCTTGCTGGTCCTCATCTCCCACTGGTAACTCTCAAACGAACCACAAACGTTTGGGCTCTGAACTTGTTTAGACACGCAAAGGTCCAGATGTATCATCGCTTCCTCTCGCTAATTCACGTCAGAGCTCAACACCGAAATTGCGAACGTCCAGCGATTGCTCCTACACTAAAGGTGCCAGCCCTGAAAGCTCTTGCTGGTCCTCATCTCCCACTCGTAACCTCTAAACTGAACCACAAACGTTTGGGCTCTGAACTTGTTTTGAAACGCAAAGGTCCAGATGTCTCATCGCTTCCTCTCGCTAATTCACGTCAGAGCTCAACACCGAAATTGCGAACGTCCAGCGATTGCTTCTACACTAAAGGTGCCAGCCCTGAAAGCTCTTGCTGGTCCTCATCTCCCACTGGTAACCTCTCAAACGAACCACAAACACTTGGGCTCTGAACTTGTTTAGACACGCAAGGGTCCAGACGTCTCATCGCTTCCTCTCGCTAATTCACGTCAGAGCTCAACACCGAAATTGCGAACGTCCAGCGATTGCTCCTACACTAAAGGTGCCAGCCCTGAAAGCTCTTGCTGGTCCTCGTCTCCCACTGGTAACCTCTAAAACCAACCACAAACACTTGGGCTCTGAACTTGTTTAGACACTCAAAGGTCCAGTCGTCTCATCGCTTCCTCTCGCTAATTCACGTCAGAGCTCAACAGCGAAATTGCGAACGTCCAGCGATTGCTCCTACACTAAAGGTGCCAGCCCTGAAAGCTCTTGCTGGTCCTCATCTCCCACTGGTAACCTCTAAAACGAACCACAAACACTTGGGCTCTGAACTTCTTTAGACACGCAAAGGTCCAGACGTCTCATCGCTTCCTCGCGCTAATTCACGTCAGAGCTCAACACCGAAATTGCGAACGTCCAGCGATTGCTCCTACACTAAAGGTGCCAGCCCTGAAAGCTCTTGCTGGTCCTCATCTCCCACTGGTAACCTCTCAAACGAACCACAAACACTTGGGCTCTGAACTTGTTTAGACACGCAAAGGTCCAGACGTCTCATCGCTTCCTCTCGCTAATTCACGCCTAAGCTCAACACCGAAATTGCGAACGTCCAGCGATTGCTCCTACACTAAAGGTGCCAGCCCTGAAAGCTCTTGCTGGTCCTCGTCTCCCACTGGTAACCTCTAAACCGAACCACAAACACTTGGGCTCTGAACTTGTTTAGACACTCAAAGCTCCAGACATCTCACCGTTTCACAGAATCACAGAATCAGTACGGTTGGAAAAGACCTGTAAGATCATCGAGTCCAACCTGGGGAAAAAAAAAAAAAAAAAACAAAAACAAAAAAACACACAGCATCAAAAAACCCACAAAAGAAAAGAAAAAAAAAAAAAAAAAAACAAACCACAAAACCCACGCCACACAACAACAATAACAAGCCACAACCCACCCAACACCACACAGCACCATGTCCATCAAGCTACATCCCACAATGCCACATCCACACGCTCCTTGAATACCTCCAGGGAGGGTGACTCTACCACCTCCCTGGGCAGCCTATTCCAGTGTTTCACCACTCTCTCAGTGAAGAACTTTTTCCTAATGTCTAGCCTGAACCTCCCCTGTCGCAACTTGAGGCCATTTCCTCTAGTCCTGTCACTAGTCACTTGGGAGAAGAGACCAACACCCACCTCTCTGCAACCCCCTTTCAGGTAGTTGTAGAGAGCGATAAGGTCTCCCCTCAGCCTCCTCTTCTCCAGGCTAAACAACCCCAGCTCCCTCAGCCGCTCCTCATAAGACTTGTGTTCCAGACCCCTCACCAGCTTCGTCGCCCTTCTCTGGACACGCTCCAGCACCTCAATGTCCTTCTTGTAGTGAGGGGCCCAAAACTGAACACAGTATTCGAGGTGCGGCCTCACCAGAGCCGAGTACAGAGGCATGATCACCTCCCTGCTCCTGCTGGCCACACCATTTCTGATACAAGCCAGGATGCCGTTGGCCTTCTTGGCCACCTGGGCACACTGCTGGCTCATATTCAGCCGGGTGTCGATCAACACCCCCAGGTCCTTTTCTGCAGGGGAACTTTCCAGCCACTCATCCCCAAGCCTGTAGCGTTGCCTGGGGTTGTTGTGGCCGAAGTGTAGAACCCGGCATTTGGCCTTATTGAACTTCATCCGGTTGGCCTCAGCCCATCGATCCAGCCTGTCCAGATCCCTCTGCAGAGCCTTCCTACCCTCAAGCAGATCAACACTCCCTCCCAACTTGGTGTCGTCTGCAAACTTGCTGAGGGAGCACTCTATCCCCTCATCCAGATCATCAATGAAGACATTAAACAAGACCGGTCCCAAAACCGAGCCCTGGGGGACTCCGCTTGTGACCGGCCGCCAGCTGGATTTCACCCCATTCACCACAACCCTCTGGGCTCGGCCATCCAGCCAGTTTTTTACCCAGCGAAGAGTGTACCTGTCTAAACCACAGGCCGCCAGCTTCTCTAGGAGAATACTGTGGGGAACAGTGTCAAAGGCTTTGCTGAAGTCCAGGTAGACAACATCAACAGCCTTCCCCTCATCCACTAGGCGGGTCACCTGGTCATAGAAGGAGATCAGGTTGGTCAAGCAGGACCTGCCTTTCATGAACCCGTGCTGGCTTGGCCTGATCCCTTGGGTAACCTGCACGTGTCCCGTGAGCGCCCTCAAGATGAGCCTCTCCATAACCTTCCCCGGCACCGAGGTCAGGCTGACAGGCCTGTAGTTCCCCGGATCCTCCTTCCGACCCTTCTTGTAGATGGGCGTCACGTTGGCAAGCCTCCAGTCATCCGGGACCTCCCCCGTTGACCAGGACTGTTGATAAATGATGGAGAGCGGCTTGGCAAGCTCCTCCGCCAGCTCCCTCAGCACCCTTGGGTGGATGCCATCAGGCCCCATAGACTTATGAGTGTCCAGGTGGCATAGCAGGTCGTTAACTGCTTCCTCCTGGATCATGGGGAGCCTATTTTGCCCTCCATCCCTGTCATCCAGCTCAGGGGGACGGATACCCTGAGGATACCCGGTGTGGCTGTTAAAGACTGAGGCAAAGAAGGCATTAAGTACCTCAGCCTTTTCCTCATCCTTCGTGACAATGTTCCCCGCCGCATCCAGTAGAGGATGGAGATCCTCCTTGGCCCTCTTTTTGCTGTTAATGTATTTATAGAAGCTTTTTTTGTTTCCTCTCGCTAATTCACGTCAGAGCTCAACACCGAAATTGCGAACGTCCAGCGATTGCTCCTACACTAAAGGTGCCAGCCCTGAAAGCTCTTGCTGGTCCTCATCTCCCACTGGTAACCTCTCAAACGAACCACAAACGTTTGGGCTCTGAACTTGTTTAGACACACAAAGGTCCAGATGTATCATCGCTTCCTCTCGCTAATTCACGTCAGAGCTCAACACCGAAATTGCGAACGTCCAGCGATTGCTCCTACACTAAAGGTGCCAGCCCTGAAAGCTCTTGCTGGTCCTCATCTCCCACTCGTAACCTCTAAACTGAACCACAAACGTTTGGGCTCTGAACTTGTTTGAAACGCAAAGGTCCAGATGTCTCATCGCTTCCTCTCGCTAATTCACGTCAGAGCTCAACACCGAAATTGCGAACGTCCAGCGATTGCTTCTACACTAAAGGTGCCAGCCCTGAAAGCTCTTGCTGGTCCTCATCTCCCACTGGTAACCTCTCAAACGAACCACAAACACTTGGGCTCTGAACTTGTTTAGACACGCAAGGGTCCAGACGTCTCATCGCTTCCTCTCGCTAATTCACGTCAGAGCTCAACACCGAAATTGGAAACGTCCAGCGATTGCTCCTACACTAAAGGTGCCAGCCCTGAAAGCTCTTGCTGGTCCTCGTCTCCCACTGGTAACCTCTAAAACCAACCACAAACACTTGGGCTCTGAACTTGTTTAGACACTCAAAGGTCCAGTCGTCTCATCGCTTCCTCTCGCTAATTCACGTCAGAGCTCAACAGCGAAATTGCGAACATCCAGCGATTGCTCCTACACTAAAGGTGCCAGCCCTGAAAGCTCTTGCTGGTCCTCATCTCCCACTGGTAACCTCTAAAACGAACCACAAACACTTGGGCTCTGAACTTCTTTAGACACGCAAAGGTCCAGACGTCTCATCGCTTCCTCGCGCTAATTCACGTCAGAGCTCAACACCGAAATTGCGAACGTCCAGCGATTGCTCCTACACTAAAGGTGCCAGCCCTGAAAGCTCTTGCTGGTCCTCATCTCCCACTGGTAACCTCTCAAACGAACCACAAACACTTGGGCTCTGAACTTGTTTAGACACGCAAAGGTCCAGACGTCTCATCGCTTCCTCTCGCTAATTCACGTCAGAGCTCAACACCGAAATTGCGAACGTCCAGCGATTGCTCCTACACTAAAGGTGCCAGCCCTGAAAGCTCTTGCTGGTCCTCGTCTCCCACTGGTAACCTCTAAACCGAACCACAAACACTTGGGCTCTGAACTTGTTTAGCCACTCAAAGCTCCAGACATCTCACCGTTTCACAGAATCACAGAATCAGTACGGTTGGAAAAGACCTGTAAGATCATCGAGTCCAACCTGGGGAAAAAAAAAAAAAAAAAAACAAAAACAAAAAAACACACAGCATCAAAAAACCCACAAAAGAAAAGAAAAAAAAAAAAAAAAAAAAACAAACCACAAAACCCACGCCACACAACAACAATAACAAGCCACAACCCACCCAACACCACACAGCACCATGTCCATCAAGCTACATCCCACAATGCCACATCCACACGCTCCTTGAATACCTCCAGGGAGGGTGACTCTACCACCTCCCTGGGCAGCCTATTCCAGTGTTTCACCACTCTCTCAGTGAAGAACTTTTTCCTAATGTCTAGCCTGAACCTCCCCTGTCGCAACTTGAGGCCATTTCCTCTAGTCCTGTCACTAGTCACTTGGGAGAAGAGACCAACACCCACCTCTCTGCAACCCCCTTTCAGGTAGTTGTAGAGAGCGATAAGGTCTCCCCTCAGCCTCCTCTTCTCCAGGCTAAACAACCCCAGCTCCCTCAGCCGCTCCTCATAAGACTTGTGTTCCAGACCCCTCACCAGCTTCGTCGCCCTTCTCTGGACACGCTCCAGCACCTCAATGTCCTTCTTGTAGTGAGGGGCCCAAAACTGAACACAGTATTCGAGGTGCGGCCTCACCAGAGCCGAGTACAGAGGCATGATCACCTCCCTGCTCCTGCTGGCCACACCATTTCTGATACAAGCCAGGATGCCGTTGGCCTTCTTGGCCACCTGGGCACACTGCTGGCTCATATTCAGCCGGGTGTCGATCAACACCCCCAGGTCCTTTTCTGCAGGGGAACTTTCCAGCCACTCATCCCCAAGCCTGTAGCGTTGCCTGGGGTTGTTGTGGCCGAAGTGTAGAACCCGGCATTTGGCCTTATTGAACTTCATCCGGTTGGCCTCAGCCCATCGATCCAGCCTGTCCAGATCCCTCTGCAGAGCCTTCCTACCCTCAAGCAGATCAACACTCCCTCCCAACTTGGTGTCGTCTGCAAACTTGCTGAGGGAGCACTCTATCCCCTCATCCAGATCATCAATGAAGACATTAAACAAGACCGGTCCCAAAACCGAGCCCTGGGGGACTCCGCTTGTGACCGGCCGCCAGCTGGATTTCACCCCATTCACCACAACCCTCTGGGCTCGGCCATCCAGCCAGTTTTTTACCCAGCGAAGAGTGTACCTGTCTAAACCACAGGCCGCCAGCTTCTCTAGGAGAATACTGTGGGGAACAGTGTCAAAGGCTTTGCTGAAGTCCAGGTAGACAACATCAACAGCCTTCCCCTCATCCACTAGGCGGGTCACCTGGTCATAGAAGGAGATCAGGTTGGTCAAGCAGGACCTGCCTTTCATGAACCCGTGCTGGCTTGGCCTGATCCCTTGGGTAACCTGCACGTGTCCCGTGAGCGCCCTCAAGATGAGCCTCTCCATAACCTTCCCCGGCACCGAGGTCAGGCTGACAGGCCTGTAGTTCCCCGGATCCTCCTTCCGACCCTTCTTGTAGATGGGCGTCACGTTGGCAAGCCTCCAGTCATCCGGGACCTCCCCCGTTGACCAGGACTGTTGATAAATGATGGAGAGCGGCTTGGCAAGCTCCTCCGCCAGCTCCCTCAGCACCCTTGGGTGGATGCCATCAGGCCCCATAGACTTATGAGTGTCCAGGTGGCATAGCAGGTCGTTAACTGCTTCCTCCTGGATCATGGGGAGCCTATTTTGCCCTCCATCCCTGTCATCCAGCTCAGGGGGACGGATACCCTGAGGATACCCGGTGTGGCTGTTAAAGACTGAGGCAAAGAAGGCATTAAGTACCTCAGCCTTTTCCTCATCCTTCGTGACAATGTTCCCCGCCGCATCCAGTAGAGGATGGAGATCCTCCTTGGCCCTCTTTTTGCTGTTAATGTATTTATAGAAGCTTTTTTTGTTTCCTCTCGCTAATTCACGTCAGAGCTCAACACCGAAATTGCGAACGTCCAGCGATTGCTCCTACACTAAAGGTGCCAGCCCTGAAAGCTCTTGCTGGTCCTCATCTCCCACTGGTAACCTCTCAAACGAACCACAAACGTTTGGGCTCTGAACTTGTTTAGACACGCAAAGGGTCCAGATGTATCATCGCTTCCTCTCGCTAATTCACGTCAGAGCTCAACACCGAAATTGCGAACGTCCAGCGATTGCTCCTACACTAAAGGTGCCAGCCCTGAAAGCTCTTGCTGGTCCTCATCTCCACTCGTAACCTCTAAACTGAACCACAAACGTTTGGGCTCTGAACTTGTTTTGAAACGCAAAGGTCCAGATGTCTCATCGCTTCCTCTCGCTAATTCACGTCAGAGCTCAACACCGAAATTGCGAACGTCCAGCGATTGCTTCTACACTAAAGGTGCCAGCCCTGAAAGCTCTTGCTGGTCCTCATCTCCACTGGTAACCTCTCAAACGAACCACAAACACTTGGGCTCTGAACTTGTTTAGACACGCAAGGGGGTCCAGACGTCTCATCGCTTCCTCTCGCTAATTCACGTCAGAGCTCAACACCGAAATTGGAAACGTCCAGCGATTGCTCCTACACTAAAGGTGCCAGCCTGAAAGCTCTTGCTGGTCCTCGTCTCCACTGGTAACCTCTAAAACCAACCACAAAACACTTGGGCTCTGAACTTGTTTAGACACTCAAAGGTCCAGTCGTCTCATCGCTTCCTCTCGCTAATTCACGTCAGAGCTCAACAGCGAAATTGCGAACATCCAGCGATTGCTCCCTACACTAAAGGTGCCAGCCCTGAAAGCTCTTGCTGGTCCTCATCTCCCACTGGTAACCTCTAAAACGAACCACAAACACTTGGGCTCTGAACTTCTTTAGACACGCAAAGGTCCAGACGTCTCATCGCTTCCTCGCGCTAATTCACGTCAGAGCTCAACACCGAAATTGCGAACGTCCAGCGATTGCTCCTACACTAAAGGTGCCAGCCCTGAAAGCTCTTGCTGGTCCTCATCTCCCACTGGTAACCTCTCAAACGAACCACAAACACTTGGGCTCTGAACTTGTTTAGACACGCAAAGGTCCAGACGTCTCATCGCTTCCTCTCGCTAATTCACGTCAGAGCTCAACACCGAAAATTGCGAACGTCCAGCGATTGCTCCTACACTAAAGGTGCCAGCCCTGAAAGCTCTTGCTGGTCCTCGTTCTCCCACTGGTAACCTCTAAACCGAACCACAAACACTTGGGCTCTGAACTTGTTTAGCCACTCAAAGCTCCAGACATCTCACCGTTTCACAGAATCACAGAATCAGTACGGTTGGAAAAGACCTGTAAGATCATCGAGTCCAACCTGGGGAAAAAAAAAAAAAAAAAACAAAAACAAAAAAACACACAGCATCAAAAAACCCACAAAAGAAAAGAAAAAAAAAAAAAAAAAAACAAACCACAAAACCCACGCCACACAACAACAATAACAAGCCCACACACCCACCCAACACCACACAGCACCATGTCCATCAAGCTACATCCCACAATGCCACATCCACACGCTCCTTGAATACCTCCAGGGAGGGTGACTCTACCACCTCCCTGGGCAGCCTATTCCAGTGTTTCACCACTCTCTCAGTGAAGAACTTTTTCCTAATGTCTAGCCTGAACCTCCCCTGTCGCAACTTGAGGCCATTTCCTCTAGTCCTGTCACTAGTCACTTGGGAGAAGAGACCAACACCCACCTCTCTGCAACCCCCTTTCAGGTAGTTGTAGAGAGCGATAAGGTCTCCCCTCAGCCTCCTCTTCTCCAGGCTAAACAACCCCAGCTCCCTCAGCCGCTCCTCATAAGACTTGTGTTCCAGACCCCTCACCAGCTTCGTCGCCCTTCTCTGGACACGCTCCAGCACCTCAATGTCCTTCTTGTAGTGAGGGGGCCCAAAACTGAACACAGTATTCGAGGTGCGGCCTCACCAGAGCCGAGTACAGAGGCATGATCACCTCCCTGCTCCTGCTGGCCACACCATTTCTGATACAAGCCAGGATGCCGTTGGCCTTCTTGGCCACCTGGGCACACTGCTGGCTCATATTCAGCCGGGTGTCGATCAACACCCCCAGGTCCTTTTCTGCAGGGGAACTTTCAGCCACTCATCCCCAAGCCTGTAAGCGTTGCCTGGGGTTGTTGTGGCCGAAGTGTAGAACCCGGCATTTGGCCTTATTGAACTTCATCCGGTGTTGGCCTCAGCCCATCGATCCAAGCCTGTCCAGATCCCTCTGCAGAGCCTTCCTACCCTCAAGCAGATCAACACTCCCTCCCAACTTGGTGTCGTCTGCAAACTTGCTGAGGGAGCACTCTATCCCTCATCCAGATCATCAATGAAGACATTAAACAAGACCGGTCCCAAAACCGAGCCTGGGGACTCCGCTTGTGACCGGCCGCCAGCTGGATTTCACCCCATTCACCACAACCCTCTGGGCTCGGCCATCCAGCCAGTTTTTTTACCCAGCGAAGAGTGTACCTGTCTAAACCACAGGCCGCCAGCTTCTCTAGGAGAATACTGTGGGGGAACAGTGTCAAAGGCTTTGCTGAAGTCCAGGTAGACAACATCAACAGCCTTCCCCTCATCCACTAGGCGGGTCACCTGGTCATAGAAGGAGATCAGGTTGGTCAAGCAGGACCTGCCTTTCATGAACCCGTGCTGGCTTGGCCTGATCCCTTGGGTAACCTGCACTGTGTCCCGTGAGCGCCCTCAAGATGAGCCTCTCCATAACCTTCCCCGGCACCGAGGTCAGGCTGACAGGCCTGTAGTTCCCCGGATCCTCCTCTTCCGACCCTTCTTGTAGATGGGCGTCACGTTGGCAAGCCTCCAGTCATCCGGGACCTCCCCCGTTGACCAGGACTGTTGATAAATGATGGAGAGCGGCTTGGCAAGCTCCTCCGCCAGCTCCCTCAGCACCCTTGGGTGGATGCCATCAGGCCCCATAGACTTATGAGTGTCCAGGTGGCATAGCAGGTCGTTAACTGCTTCCTCCTGGATCATGGGGAGCCTATTTTGCCCTCCATCCCTGTCATCCAGCTCAGGGGGACGGATACCCTGAGGATACCCGGTGTGGCTGTTAAAGACTGAGGCAAAGAAGGCATTAAGTACCTCAGCCTTTTCCTCATCCCTTCGTGACAATGTTCCCCGCCGCATCCAGTAGAGGATGGAGATCCTCCTTGGCCCTCTTTTTGCTGTTAATGTATTTATAGAAGCTTTTTTTGTTTCCTCTCGCTAATTCACGTCAGAGCTCAACACCGAAATTGCGAACGTCCAGCGATTGCTCCTACACTAAAGGTGCCAGCCCTGAAAGCTCTTGCTGGTCCTCATCTCCCACTGGTAACCTCTCAAACGAACCACAAACGTTTGGGCTCTGAACTTGTTTAGACACGCAAAGGTCCAGATGTATCATCGCTTCCTCTCGCTAATTCACGTCAGAGCTCAACACCGAAATTGCGAACGTCCAGCGATTGCTCCTACACTAAAGGTGCCAGCCCTGAAAGCTCTTGCTGGTCCTCATCTCCCACTCGTAACCTCTAAACTGAACCACAAACGTTTGGGCTCTGAACTTGTTTTGAAACGCAAAGGTCCAGATGTCTCATCGCTTCCTCTCGCTAATTCACGTCAGAGCTCAACACCGAAATTGCGAACGTTCCAGCGATTGCTTCTACACTAAAGGTGCCAGCCCTGAAAGCTCTTGCTACACTGGTAACCTCTCAAACGAACCACAAACACTTGGGCTCTGAACTTGTTTAGACACGCAAGGGTCCAGACGTCTCATCGCTTCCTCTCGCTAATTCACGTCAGAGCTCAACACCGAAATTGCGAACGTCCAGCGATTGCTCCTACACTAAAGGTGCCAGCCCTGAAAGCTCTTGCTGGTCCTCGTCTCCCACTGGTAACCTCTAAAACCAACCACAAACACTTGGGCTCTGAACTTGTTTAGACACTCAAAGGTCCAGTCGTCTCATCGCTTCCTCTCGCTAATTCACGTCAGAGCTCAACAGCGAAATTGCGAACGTCCAGCGATTGCTCCTACACTAAAGGTGCCAGCCCTGAAAGCTCTTGCTGGTCCTCATCTCCCACTGGTAACCTCTAAAACGAACCACAAACACTTGGGCTCTGAACTTCTTTAGACACGCAAAGGTCCAGACGTCTCATCGCTTCCTCGCGCTAATTCACGTCAGAGCTCAACACCGAAATTGCGAACGTCCAGCGATTGCTCCTACACTAAAGGTGCCAGCCCTGAAAGCTCTTGCTGGTCCTCATCTCCCACTGGTAACCTCTCAAACGAACCACAAACACTTGGGCTCTGAACTTGTTTAGACACGCAAAGGTCCAGACGTCTCATCGCTTCCTCTCGCTAATTCACGTCAGAGCTCAACACCGAAATTGCGAACGTCCAGCGATTGCTCCTACACTAAAGGTGCCAGCCCTGAAAGCTCTTGCTGGTCCTCGTCTCCCACTGGTAACCTCTAAACCGAACCACAAACACTTGGGCTCTGAACTTGTTTGGACACGCATAGGTCCAAACGTCTCATCGCTTCCTCTCGCTAATTCACGTCAGAGCTCAACACCGAAATTGCGAACGTCCAGCGATTGCTTCTACACTAAAGGTGCCAGCCCTGAAAGCTCTTGCTGGTCCTCATCTCCCACTGGTAACCTCTCAAACGAACCACAAACACTTGGGCTCTGAACTTGTTTAGACACGCAAGGGTCCAGACGTCTCATCGCTTCCTCTCGCTAATTCACGTCAGAGCTCAACACCGAAATTGGAAACGTCCAGCGATTGCTCCTACACTAAAGGTGCCAGCCCTGAAAGCTCTTGCTGGTCCTCGTCTCCCACTGGTAACCTCTAAAACCAACCACAAACACTTGGGCTCTGAACTTGTTTAGACACTCAAAGGTCCAGTCGTCTCATCGCTTCCTCTCGCTAATTCACGTCAGAGCTCAACAGCGAAATTGCGAACATCCAGCGATTGCTCCTACACTAAAGGTGCCAGCCCTGAAAGCTCTTGCTGGTCCTCATCTCCCACTGGTAACCTCTAAAACGAACCACAAACACTTGGGCTCTGAACTTCTTTAGACACGCAAAGGTCCAGACGTCTCATCGCTTCCTCGCGCTAATTCACGTCAGAGCTCAACACCGAAATTGCGAACGTCCAGCGATTGCTCCTACACTAAAGGTGCCAGCCCTGAAAGCTCTTGCTGGTCCTCATCTCCCACTGGTAACCTCTCAAACGAACCACAAACACTTGGGCTCTGAACTTGTTTAGACACGCAAAGGTCCAGACGTCTCATCGCTTCCTCTCGCTAATTCACGTCAGAGCTCAACACCGAAATTGCGAACGTCCAGCGATTGCTCCTACACTAAAGGTGCCAGCCCTGAAAGCTCTTGCTGGTCCTCGTCTCCCACTGGTAACCTCTAAACCGAACCACAAACACTTGGGCTCTGAACTTGTTTAGCCACTCAAAGCTCCAGACATCTCACCGTTTCACAGAATCACAGAATCAGTACGGTTGGAAAAGACCTGTAAGATCATCGAGTCCAACCTGGGGAAAAAAAAAAAAAAAAAACAAAAACAAAAAAACACACAGCATCAAAAAACCCACAAAAGAAAAGAAAAAAAAAAAAAAAAAAAACAAACCACAAAACCCACGCCACACAACAACAATAACAAGCCACAACCCACCCAACACCACACAGCACCATGTCCATCAAGCTACATCCCACAATGCCACATCCACACGCTCCTTGAATACCTCCAGGGAGGGTGACTCTACCACCTCCCTGGGCAGCCTATTCCAGTGTTTCACCACTCTCTCAGTGAAGAACTTTTTCCTAATGTCTAGCCTGAACCTCCCCTGTCGCAACTTGAGGCCATTTCCTCTAGTCCTGTCACTAGTCACTTGGGAGAAGAGACCAACACCCACCTCTCTGCAACCCCCTTTCAGGTAGTTGTAGAGAGCGATAAGGTCTCCCCTCAGCCTCCTCTTCTCCAGGCTAAACAACCCCAGCTCCCTCAGCCGCTCCTCATAAGACTTGTGTTCCAGACCCCTCACCAGCTTCGTCGCCCTTCTCTGGACACGCTCCAGCACCTCAATGTCCTTCTTGTAGTGAGGGGCCCAAAACTGAACACAGTATTCGAGGTGCGGCCTCACCAGAGCCGAGTACAGAGGCATGATCACCTCCCTGCTCCTGCTGGCCACACCATTTCTGATACAAGCCAGGATGCCGTTGGCCTTCTTGGCCACCTGGGCACACTGCTGGCTCATATTCAGCCGGGTGTCGATCAACACCCCCAGGTCCTTTTCTGCAGGGGAACTTTCCAGCCACTCATCCCCAAGCCTGTAGCGTTGCCTGGGGTTGTTGTGGCCGAAGTGTAGAACCCGGCATTTGGCCTTATTGAACTTCATCCGGTTGGCCTCAGCCCATCGATCCAGCCTGTCCAGATCCCTCTGCAGAGCCTTCCTACCCTCAAGCAGATCAACACTCCCTCCCAACTTGGTGTCGTCTGCAAACTTGCTGAGGGAGCACTCTATCCCCTCATCCAGATCATCAATGAAGACATTAAACAAGACCGGTCCCAAAACCGAGCCCTGGGGGACTCCGCTTGTGACCGGCCGCCAGCTGGATTTCACCCCATTCACCACAACCCTCTGGGCTCGGCCATCCAGCCAGTTTTTTACCCAGCGAAGAGTGTACCTGTCTAAACCACAGGCCGCCAGCTTCTCTAGGAGAATACTGTGGGGAACAGTGTCAAAGGCTTTGCTGAAGTCCAGGTAGACAACATCAACAGCCTTCCCCTCATCCACTAGGCGGGTCACCTGGTCATAGAAGGAGATCAGGTTGGTCAAGCAGGACCTGCCTTTCATGAACCCGTGCTGGCTTGGCCTGATCCCTTGGGTAACCTGCACGTGTCCCGTGAGCGCCCTCAAGATGAGCCTCTCCATAACCTTCCCCGGCACCGAGGTCAGGCTGACAGGCCTGTAGTTCCCCGGATCCTCCTTCCGACCCTTCTTGTAGATGGGCGTCACGTTGGCAAGCCTCCAGTCATCCGGGACCTCCCCCGTTGACCAGGACTGTTGATAAATGATGGAGAGCGGCTTGGCAAGCTCCTCCGCCAGCTCCCTCAGCACCCTTGGGTGGATGCCATCAGGCCCCATAGACTTATGAGTGTCCAGGTGGCATAGCAGGTCGTTAACTGCTTCCTCCTGGATCATGGGGAGCCTATTTTGCCCTCCATCCCTGTCATCCAGCTCAGGGAGACGGATACCCTGAGGATACCCGGTGTGGCTGTTAAAGACTGAGGCAAAGAAGGCATTAAGTACCTCAGCCTTTTCCTCATCCTTCGTGACAATGTTCCCCGCCGCATCCAGTAGAGGATGGAGATCCTCCTTGGCCCTCTTTTTGCTGTTAATGTATTTATAGAAGCTTTTTTTGTTTCCTCTCGCTAATTCACGTCAGAGCTCAACACCGAAATTGCGAACGTCCAGCGATTGCTCCTACACTAAAGGTGCCAGCCCTGAAAGCTCTTGCTGGTCCTCATCTCCCACTGGTAACCTCTCAAACGAACCACAAACGTTTGGGCTCTGAACTTGTTTAGACACGCAAAGGTCCAGATGTATCATCGCTTCCTCTCGCTAATTCACGTCAGAGCTCAACACCGAAATTGCGAACGTCCAGCGATTGCTCCTACACTAAAGGTGCCAGCCCTGAAAGCTCTTGCTGGTCCTCATCTCCCACTCGTAACCTCTAAACTGAACCACAAACGTTTGGGCTCTGAACTTGTTTTGAAACGCAAAGGTCCAGATGTCTCATCGCTTCCTCTCGCTAATTCACGTCAGAGCTCAACACCGAAATTGCGAACGTCCAGCGATTGCTTCTACACTAAAGGTGCCAGCCCTGAAAGCTCTTGCTGGTCCTCATCTCCCACTGGTAACCTCTCAAACGAACCACAAACACTTGGGCTCTGAACTTGTTTAGACACGCAAGGGTCCAGACGTCTCATCGCTTCCTCTCGCTAATTCACGTCAGAGCTCAACACCGAAATTGGAAACGTCCAGCGATTGCTCCTACACTAAAGGTGCCAGCCCTGAAAGCTCTTGCTGGTCCTCGTCTCCCACTGGTAACCTCTAAAACCAACCACAAACACTTGGGCTCTGAACTTGTTTAGACACTCAAAGGTCCAGTCGTCTCATCGCTTCCTCTCGCTAATTCACGTCAGAGCTCAACAGCGAAATTGCGAACGTCCAGCGATTGCTCCTACACTAAAGGTGCCAGCCCTGAAAGCTCTTGCTGGTCCTCATCTCCCACTGGTAACCTCTAAAACGAACCACAAACACTTGGGCTCTGAACTTCTTTAGACACGCAAAGGTCCAGACGTCTCATCGCTTCCTCGCGCTAATTCACGTCAGAGCTCAACACCAAAATTGCGAACGTCCAGCGATTGCTCCTACACTAAAGGTGCCAGCCCTGAAAGCTCTTGCTGGTCCTCATCTCCCACTGGTAACCTCTCAAACGAACCACAAACACTTGGGCTCTGAACTTGTTTAGACACGCAAAGGTCCAGACGTCTCATCGCTTCCTCTCGCTAATTCACGCCTAAGCTCAACACCGAAATTGCGAACGTCCAGCGATTGCTCCTACACTAAAGGTGCCAGCCCTGAAAGCTCTTGCTGGTCCTCGTCTCCCACTGGTAACCTCTAAACCGAACCACAAACACTTGGGCTCTGAACTTGTTTAGACACTCAAAGCTCCAGACATCTCACCGTTTCACAGAATCACAGAATCAGTACGGTTGGAAAAGACCTGTAAGATCATCGAGTCCAACCTGGGGAAAAAAAAAAAAAAAAAAACAAAAACAAAAAAACACACAGCATCAAAAAACCCACAAAAGAAAAGAAAAAAAAAAAAAAAAAAAAACAAACCACAAAACCCACGCCACACAACAACAATAACAAGCCACAACCCACCCAACACCACACAGCACCATGTCCATCAAGCTACATCCCACAATGCCACATCCACACGCTCCTTGAATACCTCCAGGGAGGGTGACTCTACCACCTCCCTGGGCAGCCTATTCCAGTGTTTCACCACTCTCTCAGTGAAGAACTTTTTCCTAATGTCTAGCCTGAACCTCCCCTGTCGCAACTTGAGGCCATTTCCTCTAGTCCTGTCACTAGTCACTTGGGAGAAGAGACCAACACCCACCTCTCTGCAACCCCCTTTCAGGTAGTTGTAGAGAGCGATAAGGTCTCCCCTCAGCCTCCTCTTCTCCAGGCTAAACAACCCCAGCTCCCTCAGCCGCTCCTCATAAGACTTGTGTTCCAGACCCCTCACCAGCTTCGTCGCCCTTCTCTGGACACGCTCCAGCACCTCAATGTCCTTCTTGTAGTGAGGGGCCCAAAACTGAACACAGTATTCGAGGTGCGGCCTCACCAGAGCCGAGTACAGAGGCATGATCACCTCCCTGCTCCTGCTGGCCACACCATTTCTGATACAAGCCAGGATGCCGTTGGCCTTCTTGGCCACCTGGGCACACTGCTGGCTCATATTCAGCCGGGTGTCGATCAACACCCCCAGGTCCTTTTCTGCAGGGGAACTTTCCAGCCACTCATCCCCAAGCCTGTAGCGTTGCCTGGGGTTGTTGTGGCCGAAGTGTAGAACCCGGCATTTGGCCTTATTGAACTTCATCCGGTTGGCCTCAGCCCATCGATCCAGCCTGTCCAGATCCCTCTGCAGAGCCTTCCTACCCTCAAGCAGATCAACACTCCCTCCCAACTTGGTGTCGTCTGCAAACTTGCTGAGGGAGCACTCTATCCCCTCATCCAGATCATCAATGAAGACATTAAACAAGACCGGTCCCAAAACCGAGCCCTGGGGGACTCCGCTTGTGACCGGCCGCCAGCTGGATTTCACCCCATTCACCACAACCCTCTGGGCTCGGCCATCCAGCCAGTTTTTTACCCAGCGAAGAGTGTACCTGTCTAAACCACAGGCCGCCAGCTTCTCTAGGAGAATACTGTGGGGAACAGTGTCAAAGGCTTTGCTGAAGTCCAGGTAGACAACATCAACAGCCTTCCCCTCATCCACTAGGCGGGTCACCTGGTCATAGAAGGAGATCAGGTTGGTCAAGCAGGACCTGCCTTTCATGAACCCGTGCTGGCTTGGCCTGATCCCTTGGGTAACCTGCACGTGTCCCGTGAGCGCCCTCAAGATGAGCCTCTCCATAACCTTCCCCGGCACCGAGGTCAGGCTGACAGGCCTGTAGTTCCCCGGATCCTCCTTCCGACCCTTCTTGTAGATGGGCGTCACGTTGGCAAGCCTCCAGTCATCCGGGACCTCCCCCGTTGACCAGGACTGTTGATAAATGATGGAGAGCGGCTTGGCAAGCTCCTCCGCCAGCTCCCTCAGCACCCTTGGGTGGATGCCATCAGGCCCCATAGACTTATGAGTGTCCAGGTGGCATAGCAGGTCGTTAACTGCTTCCTCCTGGATCATGGGGAGCCTATTTTGCCCTCCATCCCTGTCATCCAGCTCAGGGGGACGGATACCCTGAGGATACCCGGTGTGGCTGTTAAAGACTGAGGCAAAGAAGGCATTAAGTACCTCAGCCTTTTCCTCATCCTTCGTGACAATGTTCCCCGCCGCATCCAGTAGAGGATGGAGATCCTCCTTGGCCCTCTTTTTGCTGTTAATGTATTTATAGAAGCTTTTTTTGTTTCCTCTCGCTAATTCACGTCAGAGCTCAACACCGAAATTGCGAACGTCCAGCGATTGCTCCTACACTAAAGGTGCCAGCCCTGAAAGCTCTTGCTGGTCCTCATCTCCCACTGGTAACCTCTCAAACGAACCACAAACGTTTGGGCTCTGAACTTGTTTAGACACGCAAAGGTCCAGATGTATCATCGCTTCCTCTCGCTAATTCACGTCAGAGCTCAACACCGAAATTGCGAACGTCCAGCGATTGCTCCTACACTAAAGGTGCCAGCCCTGAAAGCTCTTGCTGGTCCTCATCTCCCACTCGTAACCTCTAAACTGAACCACAAACGTTTGGGCTCTGAACTTGTTTTGAAACGCAAAGGTCCAGATGTCTCATCGCTTCCTCTCGCTAATTCACGTCAGAGCTCAACACCGAAATTGCGAACGTCCAGCGATTGCTTCTACACTAAAGGTGCCAGCCCTGAAAGCTCTTGCTGGTCCTCATCTCCCACTGGTAACCTCTAAAACGAACCACAAACACTTGGGCTCTGAACTTGTTTAGACACGCAAGGGTCCAGACGTCTCATCGCTTCCTCTCGCTAATTCAAGTCAGAGCTCAACACCGAAATTGGAAACGTCCAGCGATTGCTCCTACACTAAAGGTGCCAGCCCTGAAAGCTCTTGCTGGTCCTCGTCTCCCACTGGTAACCTCTAAAACCAACCACAAACACTTGGGCTCTGAACTTGTTTAGACACTCAAAGGTCCAGTCGTCTCATCGCTTCCTCTCGCTAATTCACGTCAGAGCTCAACAGCGAAATTGCGAACGTCCAGCGATTGCTCCTACACTAAAGGTGCCAGCCCTGAAAGCTCTTGCTGGTCCTCATCTCCCACTGGTAACCTCTAAAACGAACCACAAACACTTGGGCTCTGAACTTGTTTAGACACGCAAAGGTCCAGATGTATCATCGCTTCCTCTCGCTAATTCACGTCAGAGCTCAACACCGAAATTGCGAACGTCCAGCGATTGCTCCTACACTAAAGGTGCCAGCCCTGAAAGCTCTTGCTGGTCCTCATCTCCCACTGGTAACCTCTAAAACGAACCACAAACACTTGGGCTCTGAACTTGTTTAGACACTCAAAGGTCCAGAGATATCATCGCTTCCTCTCGCTAATTCACGTCAGAGCTCAACACCGAAATTGCGAACGTCCAGCGATTGCTCCTACACTAAAGTTGCCAGCCCTGAAAGCTCTTGCTGGTCCTCATCTCCCACTGGTAACCTCTAAAACGAACCACAAACACTTGGGCTCTGAACTTGTTTGGACACGCATAGGTCCAAACGTCTCATCGCTTCCTCTCGCTAATTCACGTCAGAGCTCAACACCGAAATTGCGAACGTCCAGCGCTTGCTCCTACACTAAAGGTGCCAGCCCTGAAAGCTCTTGCTGGTCCTCGTCTCCCACTGGTAACCTCTAAACCGAACCACAAACACTTGGGCTCTGAACTTGTTTAGACACGCAAAGGTCCAGACGAATCATCGCTTCCTCTCGCTAATTCACGTCAGAGCTCAACACCGAAATTGCGAACGTCCAGCGCTTGCTCCTACACTAAAGGTGCCAGCCCTGAAAGCTCTTGCTGGTCCTCATCTCCCACTGGTAACCTCTAAAACCAACCACAAACACTTGGGCTCTGAACTTGTTTAGACACGCAAAGGTCCAGATGTATCATCGCTTCCTCTCGCTAATTCACGTCAGAGCTCAACACCGAAATTGCGAACGTCCAGCGATTGCTCCTACACTAAAGGTGCCAGCCCTGAAAGCTCTTGCTGGTCCTCATCTCCCACTCGTAACCTCTAAACCGAACCACAAACACTTGGGCTCTGAACTTGTTTAGACACGCAAAGGTCCAGATGTATCATCGCTTCCTCTCGCTAATTCACGTCAGAGCTCAACACCAAAATTGCGAACGTCCAGCGATTGCTCCTACACTAAAGGTGCCAGCCCTGAAAGCTCTTGCTGGTCCTCATCTCCCACTCGTAACCTCTAAACCGAACCACAAACGTTTGGGCTCTGAACTTGTTTAGAAACGCAAAGGTCCAGATGTCTCATCGCTTCCTCTCGCTAATTCACGTCAGAGCTCAACACCGAAATTGCGAACGTCCAGCGATTGCTCCTACACTAAAGGTGCCAGCCCTGAAAGCTCTTGCTGGTCCTCATCTCCCACTCATACCCTCTCAAACGAACCACAAACACTTGGGCTCTGAACTTGTTTAGACACTCAAAGCTCCAGACGTCTCACCGTTTCCGCTCGCTAATTCACGTCAGAGCTCAACACCGAAATTACGAACGTCCAGCGATTGCTCCTACACTAAAGGTGCCAGCCCTGAAAGCTCTTGCTGGTCCTCATCTCCCACTGGTAACCTCTAAACCGAACCACAAACGTTTGGGCTCTGAACTTGTTTAGACACGCGAAGATCCAGACGTCTCATCGCTTCCTCTCGCTAATTCACGTCAGAGCTCAACACCGAAATTGCGAACGTCCAGCGATTGCTCCTACACTAAAGGTGCCAGCCCTGAAAGCTCTTGCTGGTCCTCATCTCCCACTGGTAACCTCTCAAACGAACCACAAACACTTGGGCTCTGAACTTGTTTAGACACGCAAAGGTCCAGACGTATCATCGCTTCCTCTCGCTAATTCACGTCAGAGCTCAACACCGAAATTGCGAACGTCCAGCGATTGCTCCTACACTAAAGGTGCCAGCCCTGAAAGCTCTTCCTGGTCCTCATCTCCCACTCGTAACCTCTAAACCGAACCACAAACGTTTGGGCTCTGAACTTGTTTAGAAACGCAAAGGTCCAGATGTCTCATCGCTTCCTCTCGCTAATTCACTTCAGAGCTCAACACCGAAATTGCGAACGTCCAGCGATTGCTCCTACACTAAAGGTGCCAGCCCTGAAAGCTCTTGCTGGTCCTCATCTCCCACTCATAACCTCTAAAACGAACCACAAACACTTGGGCTCTGAACTTGTTTAGACACTCAAAGCTCCAGACGTCTCACCGTTTCCTCTCGCTAATTCACGTCAGAGCTCAACACCGAAATTGCGAACGTCCAGCGATTGCTCCTACACTAAAGGTGCCAGCCCTGAAAGCTCTTGCTGGTCCTCATCTCCCACTGGTAACCTCTAAAACGAACCACAAACACTTGGGCTCTGAACTTGTTTAGACACGCAAAGGTCCAGACGTCTCATCGCTTCCTCGCGCTAATTCACGTCAGAGCTCAACACCGAAATTGCGAACGTCCAGCGATTGCTCCTACACTAAAGGTGCCAGCCCTGAAAGCTCTTCCTGGTCCTCATCTCCCACGGGTAACCTCTAAAACGAACCACAAACACTTGGGCTCTGAACTTGTTTAGACACGCAAAGGTCCAGACGTATCATCGCTTCCTCTCGCTAATTCACGTCAGAGCTCAATACCGAAATTGCGAACGTCCAGCGATTGCTCCTACACTAAAGGTGCCAGCCCTGAAAGCTCTTGCTGGTCCTCATCTCCCACTGGTAACCTCTCAAACGAACCACAAACACTTGGGCTCTGAACTTGTTTAGACACGCAAAGGTCCAGACGTCTCATCGCTTCCTCTCGCTAATTCACGTCAGAGCTCAACACCGAAATTGCGAACGTCCATCGATTGCTCCTACACTAAAGGTGCCAGCCCTGAAAGCTCTTGCTGGTCCTCGTCTCCCACTGGTAACCTCTAAAACGAACCACAAACACTTGGGCTCTGAACTTCTTAAGACAAGCGAAGATCCAGACGTCTCATCGCTTCCTCTCGCTAATTCACGTCAGAGCTCAATACCGAAGTTGCGAACGTCCAGCGATTGCTCCTACACTAAAGGTGCCAGCCCTGAAAGCTCTTGCTGGTCCTCATCTCCCACTGGTAACCTCTAAAACGAACCACAAGCACTTGGGCTCTGAACTTGTTTAGACACGCAAAGGTCCAGACGTCTCATCACTTCCTCGCGCTAATTCACGTCAGAGCTCAACACCGAAATTGCGAACGTCCAGCGATTGCTCCTACACTAAAGGTGCCAGCCCTGAAAGCTCTTGCTGGTCCTCATCTCCCACTGGTAACCTCTAAAACGAACCACAAACACTTGGGCTCTGAACTTGTTTAGACACGCAAAGGTCCAGATGTCTCATCGCTTCCTCTCGCTAATTCACGTCAGAGCTCAACACCGAAATTGCGAACGTCCAGCGATTGCTCCTACACTAAAGGTGCCAGCCCTGAAAGCTCTTCCTGGTCCTCATCTCCCACTGGTAACCTCTCAAACGAACCACAAACACTTGGGCTCTGGACTTGTTTAGACACGCAAAGCTCCAGACGTATCATCGCTTCCTCTCGCTAATTCACGTCAGAGCTCAACACCGAAATTGCGAACGTCCAGCGATTGCTCCTACACTAAAGGTGCCAGCCCTGAAAGCTCTTGCTGGTCCTCATCTCCCACTGGTAACCTCTCAAACGAACCACAAACACTTGGGCTCTGAACTTGTTTAGACACGCGAAGATCCAGAAGTCTCATCGCTTCCTCTCGCTAATTCACGTCAGAGCTCAATACCGAAATTGCGAACGTCCAGCGATTGCTCCTACACTAAAGGTGCCAGCCCTGAAAGCTCTTGCTGGTCCTCATCTCCCACTCGTAACCTCTAAACCGAACCACAAACACTTGGGCTCTGAACTTGTTTAGACACTCAAAGCTCCAGATGTATCATCGCTTCCTCTCGCTAATTCACGTCAGAGCTCAACACCGAAATTGCGAACGTCCAGCGATTGCTCCTACACTAAAGGTGCCAGCCCTGAAAGCTCTTGCTGGTCCTCATCTCCCACTCGTAACCTCTAAACCGAACCACAAACACTTGGGCTCTGAACTTGTTTAGACACTCAAAGCTCCAGATGTATCATCGCTTCCTCTCGCTAATTCACGTCAGAGCTCAACACCGAAATTGCGAACGTCCAGCGATTGCTCCTACACTAAAGGTGCCAGCCCTGAAAGCTCTTGCTGGTCCTCATCTCCCACTCGTAACCTCTAAACCGAACCACAAACGTTTGGGCTCTGAACTTGTTTAGACACGCAAAGGTCCAGATGTATCATCGCTTCCTCTCGCTAATTCACGTCAGAGCTCAACACCGAAATTGCGAACGTCCAGCGATTGTTCCTACACTAAAGGTGCCAACCCTGAAAGCTCTTCCTGGTCCTCATCTCCCACTGGTAACCTCTAAACCGAACCACAAACGTTTGGGCTCTGAACTTGTTTAGAAACGCAAAGGTCCAGACGTCTCATCGCTTCCTCTCGCTAATTCACGTCAGAGCTCAACACCGAAATTGCGAACGTCCAGCGATTGCTCCTACACTAAAGGTGCCAGCCCTGAAAGCTCTTGCTGGTCCTCATCTCCCACTGGTAACCTCTAAAACGAACCACAAACACTTGGACTCTGGACTTGTTTAGACACGCAAAGCTCCAGACGTCTCATCGCTTCCTCTCGCTAATTCACGTCAGAGCTCAACACCGAAATTGCGAACGTCCAGCGATTGCTCCTACACTAAAGGTGCCAGCCCTGAAAGCTCTTGCTGGTCCTCATCTCCCACTGGTAACCTCTAAAACGAACCACAAACACTTGGGCTCTGAACTTGTTTAGACACGCGAAGATCCAGACGTCTCATCGCTTCCTCTCGCTAATTCACGTCAGAGCTCAATACCGAAATTGCGAACGTCCAGCGATTGCTCCTACACTAAAGGTGCCAGCCCTGAAAGCTCTTGCTGGTCCTCATCTCCCACTGGTAACCTCTCAAACGAACCACAAACACTTGGGCTCTGAACTTGTTTAGACACTCAAAGCTCCAGATGTCTCATCGCTTCCTCTCGCTAATTCACGTCAGAGCTCAACACCGAAATTGCGAACGTCCAGGGATTGCTCCTACACTAAAGGTGCCAGCCCTGAAAGCTCTTGCTGGTCCTCATCTCCCACTCGTAACCTCTAAACCGAACCACAAACGTTTGGGCTCTGAACTTGTTTAGACACGCAAAGGTCCAGATGTATCATCGCTTCCTCTCGCTAATTCACGTCAGAGCTCAACACCGAAATTGCGAACGTCCAGCGATTGCTCCTACACTAAAGGTGCCAGCCCTGAAAGCTCTTGCTGGTCCTCATCTCCCACTGGTAACCTCTAAACCGAACCACAAACGTTTGGGCTCTGAACTTGTTTAGAAACGCAAAGGTCCAGATGTCTCATCGCTTCCTCTCGCTAATTCACCTCAGAGCTCAACACCGAAATTGCGAACGTCCAGCGATTGCTCCTACACTAAAGGTGCCAGCCCTGAAAGCTCTTGCTGGTCCTCATCTCCCACTCGTAACCTCTAAAACAAACCACAAACACTTGGGCTCTGAACTTGTTTAGACACTCAAAGGTCCAGACGTCTCATCGCTTCCTCTCGCTAATTCACGTCAGAGCTCAACACCAAAATTGCGAACGTCCAGCGATTGCTCCTACACTAAAGGTGCCAGCCCTGAAAGCTCTTGCTGGTCCTCATCTCCCACTGGTAACCTCTAAACCGAACCACAAACACTTGGGCTCTGAACTTGTTTAGACACGCAAAGGTCCAGACGAATCATCGCTTCCTCTCGCTAATTCACGTCAGAGCTCAACACCGAAATTGTGAACGTCCAGCGATTGCTCCTACACTAAAGGTGCCAGCCCTGAAAGCTCTTGCTGGTCCTCATCTCCCACTCGTAACCTCTAAACCGAACCACAAACACTTGGGCTCTGAACTTGTTTAGACACGCAAAGGTCCAGATGTATCATCGCTTCCTCTCGCTAATTCACGTCAGAGCTCAACACCGAAATTGCGAACGTCCAGCGATTGCTCCTACACTAAAGGCGCCAGCCCTGAAAGCTCTTGCTGGTCCTCATCTCCCACTGGTAACCTCTAAAACGAACCACAAACACTTGGGCTCTGAACTTGTTTAGACACGCGAAGATCCAGACGTCTCATCGCTTCCTCTCGCTAATTCACGTCAGAGCTCAATACCGAAATTGCGAACGTCCAGCGATTGCTCCTACACTAAAGGTGCCAGCCCTGAAAGCTCTTGCTGGTCCTCATCTCCCACTGGTAACCTCTCAAACGAACCACAAACACTTGGGCTCTGAACTTGTTTAGACACTCAAAGCTCCAGATGTCTCATCGCTTCCTCTCGCTAATTCACGTCAGAGCTCAACACCGAAATTGCGAACGTCCAGGGATTGCTCCTACACTAAAGGTGCCAGCCCTGAAAGCTCTTGCTGGTCCTCATCTCCCACTCGTAACCTCTAAACCGAACCACAAACGTTTGGGCTCTGAACTTGTTTAGACACGCAAAGGTCCAGATGTATCATCGCTTCCTCTCGCTAATTCACGTCAGAGCTCAACACCGAAATTGCGAACGTCCAGCGATTGCTCCTACACTAAAGGTGCCAGCCCTGAAAGCTCTTGCTGGTCCTCATCTCCCACTGGTAACCTCTAAACCGAACCACAAACGTTTGGGCTCTGAACTTGTTTAGAAACGCAAAGGTCCAGATGTCTCATCGCTTCCTCTCGCTAATTCACCTCAGAGCTCAACACCGAAATTGCGAACGTCCAGCGATTGCTCCTACACTAAAGGTGCCAGCCCTGAAAGCTCTTGCTGGTCCTCATCTCCCACTCGTAACCTCTAAAACAAACCACAAACACTTGGGCTCTGAACTTGTTTAGACACTCAAAGGTCCAGACGTCTCATCGCTTCCTCTCGCTAATTCACGTCAGAGCTCAACACCAAAATTGCGAACGTCCAGCGATTGCTCCTACACTAAAGGTGCCAGCCCTGAAAGCTCTTGCTGGTCCTCATCTCCCACTGGTAACCTCTAAACCGAACCACAAACACTTGGGCTCTGAACTTGTTTAGACACGCAAAGGTCCAGACGAATCATCGCTTCCTCTCGCTAATTCACGTCAGAGCTCAACACCGAAATTGTGAACGTCCAGCGATTGCTCCTACACTAAAGGTGCCAGCCCTGAAAGCTCTTGCTGGTCCTCATCTCCCACTCGTAACCTCTAAACCGAACCACAAACACTTGGGCTCTGAACTTGTTTAGACACGCAAAGGTCCAGATGTATCATCGCTTCCTCTCGCTAATTCACGTCAGAGCTCAACACCGAAATTGCGAACGTCCAGCGATTGCTCCTACACTAAAGGCGCCAGCCCTGAAAGCTCTTGCTGGTCCTCATCTCCCACTCGTAACCTCTAAACCGAACCACAAACGTTTGGGCTCTGAACTTGTTTAGAAACGCAAAGGTCCAGATGTCTCATCGCTTCCTCTCGCTAATTCACGTCAGAGCTCAACACCGAAATTGCGAACGTCCAGCGATTGCTCCTACACTAAAGGTGCCAGCCCTGAAAGCTCTTGCTGGTCCTCATCTCCCACTCATACCCTCTAAAACGAACCACAAACACTTGGGCTCTGAACTTGTTTAGACACTCAAAGCTCCAGACGTCTCACCGTTTCCGCTCGCTAATTCACGTCAGAGCTCAACACCGAAATTACGAACGTCCAGCGATTGCTCCTACACTAAAGGTGCCAGCCCTGAAAGCTCTTGCTGGTCCTCATCTCCCACTGGTAACCTCTAAAACGAACCACAAACACTTGGGCTCTGAACTTGTTTAGACACGCAAGGGTCCAAACGTCTCATCGCTTCCTCTCGCTAATTCACGTCAGAGCTCAACACTGAAATTGCGAACGTCCAGCGATTGCTCCTACACTAAAGGTGCCAGCCCTGAAAGCTCTTGCTGGTCCTCATCTCCCACTGGTAACCTCTCAAACGAACCACAAACACTTGGGCTCTGAACTTGTTTAGACACGCAAAGGTCCAGACGTCTCATCGCTTCCTCTCGCTAATTCACGTCAGAGCTCAACACCGAAATTGCGAACGTCCAGCGATTGCTCCTACACTAAAGGTGCCAGCCCTGAAAGCTCTTGCTGGTCCTCATCTCCCACTGGTAACCTCTAAAACGAACCACAAACACTTGGGCTCTGAACTTGTTTGGACACGCATAGGTCCAAACGTCTCATCGCTTCCTCTCGCTAATTGACGTCAGAGCTCAACACCGAAATTGCGAACGTCCAGCGCTTGCTCCTACACTAAAGGTGCCAGCCCTGAAAGCTCTTGCTGGTCCTCATCTCCCACTCGTAACCTCTAAACCGAACCACAAACACTTGGGCTCTGAACTTGTTTAGACACTCAAAGGTCCAGATGTATCATCGCTTCCTCTCGCTAATTCACGTCAGAGCTCAACACCGAAATTGCGAACGTCCAGCGATTGCTCCTACACTAAAGGTGCCAGCCCTGAAAGCTCTTGCTGGTCCTCATCTCCCACTGGTAACCTCTAAAACCAACCACAAACACTTGGGCTCTGAACTTGTTTAGACACGCAAAGGTCCAGATGTATCATCGCTTCCTCTCGCTAATTCACGTCAGAGCTCAACACCGAAATTGCGAACATCCAGCGATTGCTCCTACACTAAAGGTGCCAGCCCTGAAAGCTCTTGCTGGTCCTCATCTCCCACTCGTAACCTCTAAACCGAACCACAAACACTTGGGCTCTGAACTTGTTTAGACACGCAAAGGTCCAGATGTATCATCGCTTCCTCTCGCTAATTCACGTCAGAGCTCAACACCGAAATTGCGAACGTCCAGCGATTGCTCCTACACTAAAGGTGCCAGCCCTGAAAGCTCTTGCTGGTCCTCATCTCCCACTGGTAACCTCTAAACCGAACCACAAACGTTTGGGCTCTGAACTTGTTTAGAAACGCAAAGGTCCAGATGTCTCATCGCTTCCTCTCGCTAATTCACGTCAGAGCTCAACACCGAAATTGCGAACGTCCAGCGATTGCTCCTACACTAAAGGTGCCAGCCCTGAAAGCTCTTGCTGGTCCTCATCTCCCACTCATACCCTCTCAAACGAACCACAAACACTTGGGCTCTGAACTTGTTTAGACACTCAAAGCTCCAGACGTCTCACCGTTTCCGCTCGCTAATTCACGTCAGAGCTCAACACCGAAATTACGAACGTCCAGCGATTGCTCCTACACTAAAGGTGCCAGCCCTGAAAGCTCTTGCTGGTCCTCATCTCCCACTCGTAACCTCTAAACCGAACCACAAACACTTGGGCTCTGAACTTGTTTAGACACGCGAAGATCCAGACGTCTCATCGCTTCCTCTCGCTAATTCACGTCAGAGCTCAACACCGAAATTGCGAACGTCCAGCGATTGCTCCTACACTAAAGGTGCCAGCCCTGAAAGCTCTTGCTGGTCCTCATCTCCCACTGGTAACCTCTCAAACGAACCACAAACACTTGGGCTCTGAACTTGTTTAGACACGCAAAGGTCCAGACGTATCATCGCTTCCTCTCGCTAATTCACGTCAGAGCTCAACACCGAAATTGCGAACGTCCAGCGATTGCTCCTACACTAAAGGTGCCAGCCCTGAAAGCTCTTCCTGGTCCTCATCTCCCACTCGTAACCTCTAAACCGAACCACAAACGTTTGGGCTCTGAACTTGTTTAGAAACGCAAAGGTCCAGATGTCTCATCGCTTCCTCTCGCTAATTCACTTCAGAGCTCAACACCGAAATTGCGAACGTCCAGCGATTGCTCCTACACTAAAGGTGCCAGCCCTGAAAGCTCTTGCTGGTCCTCATCTCCCACTCATAACCTCTAAAACGAACCACAAACACTTGGGCTCTGAACTTGTTTAGACACTCAAAGCTCCAGACGTCTCACCGTTTCCTCTCGCTAATTCACGTCAGAGCTCAACACCGAAATTGCGAACGTCCAGCGATTGCTCCTACACTAAAGGTGCCAGCCCTGAAAGCTCTTGCTGGTCCTCATCTCCCACTGGTAACCTCTAAAACGAACCACAAGCACTTGGGCTCTGAACTTGTTTAGACACGCAAAGGTCCAGACGTCTCATCGCTTCCTCGCGCTAATTCACGTCAGAGCTCAACACCGAAATTGCGAACGTCCAGCGATTGCTCCTACACTAAAGGTGCCAGCCCTGAAAGCTCTTCCTGGTCCTCATCTCCCACGGGTAACCTCTAAAACGAACCACAAACACTTGGGCTCTGAACTTGTTTAGACACGCAAAGGTCCAGACGTATCATCGCTTCCTCTCGCTAATTCACGTCAGAGCTCAATACCGAAATTGCGAACGTCCAGCGATTGCTCCTACACTAAAGGTGCCAGCCCTGAAAGCTCTTGCTGGTCCTCATCTCCCACTGGTAACCTCTCAAACGAACCACAAACACTTGGGTTCTGAACTTGTTTAGACACGCAAAGGTCCAGACGTCTCATCGCTTCCTCTCGCTAATTCACGTCAGAGCTCAACACCGAAATTGCGAACGTCCATCGATTGCTCCTACACTAAAGGTGCCAGCCCTGAAAGCTCTTGCTGGTCCTCATCTCCCACTGGTAACCTCTAAAACGAACCACAAACACTTGGGCTCTGAACTTCTTAAGACAAGCGAAGATCCAGACGTCTCATCGCTTCCTCTCGCTAATTCACGTCAGAGCTCAATACCGAAATTGCGAACGTCCAGCGATTGCTCCTACAGTAAAGGTGCCAGCCCTGAAAGCTCTTGCTGGTCCTCATCTCCCACTGGTAACCTCTAAAACGAACCACAAGCACTTGGGCTCTGAACTTGTTTAGACACGCAAAGGTCCAGACGTCTCATCACTTCCTCGCGCTAATTCACGTCAGAGCTCAACACCGAAATTGCGAACGTCCAGCGATTGCTCCTACACTAAAGGTGCCAGCCCTGAAAGCTCTTCCTGGTCCTCATCTCCCACTGGTAACCTCTAAAACGAACCACAAACACTTGGGCTCTGAACTTGTTTAGACACGCAAAGGTCCAGATGTCTCATCGCTTCCTCTCGCTAATTCACGTCAGAGCTCAACACCGAAATTGCGAACGTCCAGCGATTGCTCCTACACTAAAGGTGCCAGCCCTGAAAGCTCTTCCTGGTCCTCATCTCCCACTGGTAACCTCTCAAACGAACCACAAACACTTGGGCTCTGGACTTGTTTAGACACGCAAAGCTCCAGACGTATCATCGCTTCCTCTCGCTAATTCACGTCAGAGCTCAACACCGAAATTGCGAACGTCCAGCGATTGCTCCTACACTAAAGGTGCCAGCCCTGAAAGCTCTTGCTGGTCCTCATCTCCCACTGGTAACCTCTCAAACGAACCACAAACACTTGGGCTCTGAACTTGTTTAGACACGCGAAGATCCAGAAATCTCATCGCTTCCTCTCGCTAATTCACGTCAGAGCTCAATACCGAAATTGCGAACGTCCAGCGATTGCTCCTACACTAAAGGTGCCAGCCCTGAAAGCTCTTGCTGGTCCTCATCTCCCACTCGTAACCTCTAAACCGAACCACAAACACTTGGGCTCTGAACTTGTTTAGACACTCAAAGCTCCAGATGTATCATCGCTTCCTCTCGCTAATTCACGTCAGAGCTCAACACCGAAATTGCGAACGTCCAGCGATTGCTCCTACACTAAAGGTGCCAGCCCTGAAAGCTCTTGCTGGTCCTCATCTCCCACTCGTAACCTCTAAACCGAACCACAAACACTTGGGCTCTGAACTTGTTTAGACACTCAAAGCTCCAGATGTATCATCGCTTCCTCTCGCTAATTCACGTCAGAGCTCAACACCGAAATTGCGAACGTCCAGCGATTGCTCCTACACTAAAGGTGCCAGCCCTGAAAGCTCTTGCTGGTCCTCATCTCCCACTCGTAACCTCTAAACCGAACCACAAACGTTTGGGCTCTGAACTTGTTTAGACACGCAAAGGTCCAGATGTATCATCGCTTCCTCTCGCTAATTCACGTCAGAGCTCAACACCGAAATTGCGAACGTCCAGCGATTGTTCCTACACTAAAGGTGCCAGCCCTGAAAGCTCTTCCTGGTCCTCATCTCCCACTGGTAACCTCTAAACCGAACCACAAACGTTTGGGCTCTGAACTTGTTTAGAAACGCAAAGGTCCAGACGTCTCATCGCTTCCTCTCGCTAATTCACGTCAGAGCTCAACACCGAAATTGCGAACGTCCAGCGATTGCTCCTACACTAAAGGTGCCAGCCCTGAAAGCTCTTGCTGGTCCTCATCTCCCACTGGTAACCTCTAAAACGAACCACAAACACTTGGACTCTGGACTTGTTTAGACACGCAAAGCTCCAGACGTCTCATCGCTTCCTCTCGCTAATTCACGTCAGAGCTCAACACCGAAATTGCGAACGTCCAGCGATTGCTCCTACACTAAAGGTGCCAGCCCTGAAAGCTCTTGCTGGTCCTCATCTCCCACTGGTAACCTCTCAAACGAACCACAAACACTTGGGCTCTGAACTTGTTTAGACACGCGAAGATCCAGACGTCTCATCGCTTCCTCTCGCTAATTCACGTCAGAGCTCAATACCGAAATTGCGAACGTCCAGCGATTGCTCCTACACTAAAGGTGCCAGCCCTGAAAGCTCTTGCTGGTCCTCATCTCCCACTGGTAACCTCTCAAACGAACCACAAACACTTGGGCTCTGAACTTGTTTAGACACTCAAAGCTCCAGATGTCTCATCGCTTCCTCTCGCTAATTCACGTCAGAGCTCAACACCGAAATTGCGAACGTCCAGGGATTGCTCCTACACTAAAGGTGCCAGCCCTGAAAGCTCTTGCTGGTCCTCATCTCCCACTCGTAACCTCTAAACCGAACCACAAACACTTGGGCTCTGAACTTGTTTAGACACTCAAAGCTCCAGATGTATCATCGCTTCCTCTCGCTAATTCACGTCAGAGCTCAACACCGAAATTGCGAACGTCCAGCGATTGCTCCTACACTAAAGGTGCCAGCCCTGAAAGCTCTTGCTGGTCCTCATCTCCCACTCGTAACCTCTAAACCGAACCACAAACACTTGGGCTCTGAACTTGTTTAGACACTCAAAGCTCCAGATGTATCATCGCTTTCTCTCGCTAATTCACGTCAGAGCTCAACACCGAAATTGCGAACGTCCAGCGATTGCTCCTACACTAAAGGTGCCAGCCCTGAAAGCTCTTGCTGGTCCTCATCTCCCACTCGTAACCTCTAAACCGAACCACAAACGTTTGGGCTCTGAACTTGTTTAGACACGCAAAGGTCCAGATGTATCATCGCTTCCTCTCGCTAATTCACGTCAGAGCTCAACACCGAAATTGCGAACGTCCAGCGATTGTTCCTACACTAAAGGTGCCAGCCCTGAAAGCTCTTCCTGGTCCTCATCTCCCACTGGTAACCTCTAAACCGAACCACAAACGTTTGGGCTCTGAACTTGTTTAGAAACGCAAAGGTCCAGACGTCTCATCGCTTCCTCTCGCTAATTCACGTCAGAGCTCAACACCGAAATTGCGAACGTCCAGCGATTGCTCCTACACTAAAGGTGCCAGCCCTGAAAGCTCTTGCTGGTCCTCATCTCCCACTGGTAACCTCTAAAACGAACCACAAACACTTGGACTCTGGACTTGTTTAGACACGCAAAGCTCCAGACGTCTCATCGCTTCCTCTCGCTAATTCACGTCAGAGCTCAACACCGAAATTGCGAACGTCCAGCGATTGCTCCTACACTAAAGGTGCCAGCCCTGAAAGCTCTTGCTGGTCCTCATCTCCCACTGGTAACCTCTAAAACGAACCACAAACACTTGGGCTCTGAACTTGTTTAGACACGCGAAGATCCAGACGTCTCATCGCTTCCTCTCGCTAATTCACGTCAGAGCTCAATACCGAAATTGCGAACGTCCAGCGATTGCTCCTACACTAAAGGTGCCAGCCCTGAAAGCTCTTGCTGGTCCTCATCTCCCACTGGTAACCTCTCAAACGAACCACAAACACTTGGGCTCTGAACTTGTTTAGACACTCAAAGCTCCAGATGTCTCATCGCTTCCTCTCGCTAATTCACGTCAGAGCTCAACACCGAAATTGCGAACGTCCAGGGATTGCTCCTACACTAAAGGTGCCAGCCCTGAAAGCTCTTGCTGGTCCTCATCTCCCACTCGTAACCTCTAAACCGAACCACAAACGTTTGGGCTCTGAACTTGTTTAGACACGCAAAGGTCCAGATGTATCATCGCTTCCTCTCGCTAATTCACGTCAGAGCTCAACACCGAAATTGCGAACGTCCAGCGATTGCTCCTACACTAAAGGTGCCAGCCCTGAAAGCTCTTGCTGGTCCTCATCTCCCACTGGTAACCTCTAAACCGAACCACAAACGTTTGGGCTCTGAACTTGTTTAGAAACGCAAAGGTCCAGATGTCTCATCGCTTCCTCTCGCTAATTCACCTCAGAGCTCAACACCGAAATTGCGAACGTCCAGCGATTGCTCCTACACTAAAGGTGCCAGCCCTGAAAGCTCTTGCTGGTCCTCATCTCCCACTGGTAACCTCTAAAACAAACCACAAACACTTGGGCTCTGAACTTGTTTAGACACTCAAAGGTCCAGACGTCTCATCGCTTCCTCTCGCTAATTCACGTCAGAGCTCAACACCAAAATTGCGAACGTCCAGCGATTGCTCCTACACTAAAGGTGCCAGCCCTGAAAGCTCTTGCTGGTCCTCATCTCCCACTGGTAACCTCTAAAACCAACCACAAACACTTGGGCTCTGAACTTGTTTAGACACGCAAAGGTCCAGACGTCTCATCGCTTCCTCTCGCTAATTCACGTCAGAGCTCAACACCGAAATTGCGAACGTCCAGCGATTGCTCCTACACTAAAGGTGCCAGCCCTGAAAGCTCTTCCTGGTCCTCATCTCCCACTGGTAACCTCTAAACCGAACCACAAACACTTGGGCTCTGAACTTGTTTAGACACGCAAAGGTCCAGACGTATCATCGCTTCCTCTCGCTAATTCACGTCAGAGCTCAATACCGAAATTGCGAACGTCCAGCGCTTGCTCCTACACTAAAGGTGCCAGCCCTGAAAGCTCTTGCTGGTCCTCATCTCCCACTGGTAACCTCTAAAACGAACCACAAACACTTGGGCTCTGAACTTGTTTAGACACGCAAAGGTCCAGACGTCTCATCGCTTCCTCTCGCTAATTCACGTCAGAGCTCAACACCGAAATTGCGAACGTCCAGCGATTGCTCCTACACTAAAGGTGCCAGCCCTGAAAGCTCTTGCTGGTCCTCATCTCCCACTGGTAACCTCTCAAACGAACCACAAACACTTGGGCTCTGAACTTGTTTAGATACTCAAAGCTCCAGACGTCTCACCGTTTCCTCTCGCTAATTCACGTCAGAGCTCAATACCGAAGTTGCGAACGTCCAGCGATTGCTCCTACACTAAAGGTGCCAGCCCTGAAAGCTCTTGCTGGTCCTCATCTCCCACTGGTAACCTCTAAAACGAACCACAAACACTTGGGCTCTGAACTTGTTTAGACACTCAAAGCTCCAGATGTATCATCGCTTCCTCTCGCTAATTCACGTCAGAGCTCAACACCGAAATTGCGAACGTCCAGCGATTGCTCCTACACTAAAGGTGCCAGCCCTGAAAGCTCTTGCTGGTCCTCATCTCCCACTGGTAACCTCTAAAACGAACCACAAACACTTGGGCTCTGAACTGGTTTAGACACGCAAAGGTCCAGACGTCTCATCGCTTCCTCTCGCTAATTCACGTCAGAGCTCAACACCGAAATTGCGAACGTCCAGCGATTGCTCCTACACTAAAGGTGCCAGCCCTGAAAGCTCTTGCTGGTCCTCATCTCCCACTGGTAACCTCTAAACCGAACCACAAACACTTGGGCTCTGAACTTGTTTAGACACGCAAAGCTCCAGATGTATCATCGCTTCCTCTCGCTAATTCACGTCAGAGCTCAACACCGAAATTGCGAACGTCCAGCGATTGCTCCTACACTAAAGGTGCCAGCCCTGAAAGCTCTTGCTGGTCCTCATCTCCCACTGGTAACCTCTAAAACGAACCACAAACACTTGGGCTCTGAACTGGTTTAGACACGCAAAGGTCCAGACGTCTCATCGCTTCCTCTCGCTAATTCACGTCAGAGCTCAACACCGAAATTGCGAACGTCCATCGATTGCTCCTACACTAAAGGTGCCAGCCCTGAAAGCTCTTGCTGGTCCTCATCTCCCACTGGTAACCTCTAAAACGAACCACAAACACTTGGGCTCTGAACTTCTTAAGACAAGCGAAGATCCAGACGTCTCATCGCTTCCTCTCGCTAATTCACGTCAGAGCTCAATACCGAAGTTGCGAACGTCCAGCGATTGCTCCTACACTAAAGGTGCCAGCCCTGAAAGCTCTTGCTGGTCCTCATCTCCCACTGGTAACCTCTAAAACGAACCACAAGCACTTGGGCTCTGAACTTGTTTAGACACGCAAAGGTCCAGACGTCTCATCACTTCCTCGCGCTAATTCACGTCAGAGCTCAACACCGAAATTGCGAACGTCCAGCGATTGCTCCTACACTAAAGGTGCCAGCCCTGAAAGCTCTTGCTGGTCCTCATCTCCCACTGGTAACCTCTAAAACGAACCACAAACACTTGGGCTCTGAACTTGTTTAGACACGCAAAGGTCCAGATGTCTCATCGCTTCCTCTCGCTAATTCACGTCAGAGCTCAACACCGAAATTGCGAACGTCCAGCGATTGCTCCTACACTAAAGGTGCCAGCCCTGAAAGCTCTTGCTGGTCCTCATCTCCCACTGGTAACCTCTAAAACGAACCACAAACACTTGGGCTCTGGACTTGTTTAGACACGCAAAGCTCCAGACGTATCATCGCTTCCTCTCGCTAATTCACGTCAGAGCTCAACACCGAAATTGCGAACGTCCAGCGATTGCTCCTACACTAAAGGTGCCAGCCCTGAAAGCTCTTGCTGGTCCTCATCTCCCACTGGTAACCTCTCAAACGAACCACAAACACTTGGGCTCTGAACTTGTTTAGACACGCGAAGATCCAGAAGTCTCATCGCTTCCTCTCGCTAATTCACGTCAGAGCTCAATACCGAAATTGCGAACGTCCAGCGATTGCTCCTACACTAAAGGTGCCAGCCCTGAAAGCTCTTGCTGGTCCTCATCTCCCACTCGTAACCTCTAAACCGAACCACAAGCACTTGGGCTCTGAACTTGTTTAGACACGCAAAGGTCCAGACGTCTCATCACTTCCTCGCGCTAATTCACGTCAGAGCTCAACACCGAAATTGCGAACGTCCAGCGATTGCTCCTACACTAAAGGTGCCAGCCCTGAAAGCTCTTGCTGGTCCTCATCTCCCACTGGTAACCTCTAAAACGAACCACAAACACTTGGGCTCTGAACTTGTTTAGACACGCAAAGGTCCAGATGTCTCATCGCTTCCTCTCGCTAATTCACGTCAGAGCTCAACACCGAAATTGCGAACGTCCAGCGATTGCTCCTACACTAAAGGTGCCAGCCATGAAAGCTCTTCCTGGTCCTCATCTCCCACTGGTAACCTCTCAAACGAACCACAAACACTTGGGCTCTGGACTTGTTTAGACACGCAAAGCTCCAGACGTATCATCGCTTCCTCTCGCTAATTCACGTCAGAGCTCAACACCGAAATTGCGAACGTCCAGCGATTGCTCCTACACTAAAGGTGCCAGCCCTGAAAGCTCTTGCTGGTCCTCATCTCCCACTGGTAACCTCTCAAACGAACCACAAACACTTGGGCTCTGAACTTGTTTAGACACGCGAAGATCCAGAAGTCTCATCGCTTCCTCTCGCTAATTCACGTCAGAGCTCAATACCGAAATTGCGAACGTCCAGCGATTGCTCCTACACTAAAGGTGCCAGCCCTGAAAGCTCTTGCTGGTCCTCATCTCCCACTGGTAACCTCTAAAACGAACCACAAACACTTGGGCTCTGAACTTGTTTAGACACGCAAAGGTCCAGATGTATCATCGCTTCCTCTCGCTAATTCACGTCAGAGCTCAACACCGAAATTGCGAACGTCCAGCGATTGTTCCTACACTAAAGGTGCCAGCCCTGAAAGCTCTTCCTGGTCCTCATCTCCCACTGGTAACCTCTAAACCGAACCACAAACGTTTGGGCTCTGAACTTGTTTAGAAACGCAAAGGTCCAGATGTCTCATCGCTTCCTCTCGCTAATTCACTTCAGAGCTCAACACCGAAATTGCGAACGTCCAGCGATTGCTCCTACACTAAAGGTGCCAGCCCTGAAAGCTCTTGCTGGTCCTCATCTCCCACTGGTAACCTCTAAAATGAACCACAAACACTTGGGCTCTGAACTTGTTTAGACACTCAAAGCTCCAGACGTCTCACCGTTTCCTCTCGCTAATTCACGTCAGAGCTCAACACCGAAATTGCGAACGTCCAGCGATTGCTCCTACACTAAAGGTGCCAGCCCTGAAAGCTCTTGCTGGTCCTCATCTCCCACTGGTAACCTCTAAAACCAACCACAAACACTTGGGCTCTGAACTTGTTTAGACACGCAAAGGTCCAGACGTCTCATCGCTTCCTCTCGCTAATTCACGTCAGAGCTCAACACCGAAATTGCGAACGTCCAGCGATTGCTCCTACACTAAAGGTGCCAGCCCTGAAAGCTCTTCCTGGTCCTCATCTCCCACTGGTAACCTCTAAACCGAACCACAAACACTTGGGCTCTGAACTTGTTTAGACACGCAAAGGTCCAGACGTATCATCGCTTCCTCTCGCTAATTCACGTCAGAGCTCAATACCGAAATTGCGAACGTCCAGCGCTTGCTCCTACACTAAAGGTGCCAGCCCTGAAAGCTCTTGCTGGTCCTCATCTCCCACTGGTAACCTCTAAAACGAACCACAAACACTTGGGCTCTGAACTTGTTTAGACACGCAAAGGTCCAGACGTCTCATCGCTTCCTCTCGCTAATTCACGTCAGAGCTCAACACCGAAATTGCGAACGTCCAGCGATTGCTCCTACACTAAAGGTGCCAGCCCTGAAAGCTCTTGCTGGTCCTCATCTCCCACTGGTAACCTCTCAAACGAACCACAAACACTTGGGCTCTGAACTTGTTTAGATACTCAAAGCTCCAGACGTCTCACCGTTTCCTCTCGCTAATTCACGTCAGAGCTCAATACCGAAGTTGCGAACGTCCAGCGATTGCTCCTACACTAAAGGTGCCAGCCCTGAAAGCTCTTGCTGGTCCTCATCTCCCACTGGTAACCTCTAAAACGAACCACAAACACTTGGGCTCTGAACTTGTTTAGACACTCAAAGCTCCAGATGTATCATCGCTTCCTCTCGCTAATTCACGTCAGAGCTCAACACCGAAATTGCGAACGTCCAGCGATTGCTCCTACACTAAAGGTGCCAGCCCTGAAAGCTCTTGCTGGTCCTCATCTCCCACTGGTAACCTCTAAAACGAACCACAAACACTTGGGCTCTGAACTGGTTTAGACACGCAAAGGTCCAGACGTCTCATCGCTTCCTCTCGCTAATTCACGTCAGAGCTCAACACCGAAATTGCGAACGTCCAGCGATTGCTCCTACACTAAAGGTGCCAGCCCTGAAAGCTCTTGCTGGTCCTCATCTCCCACTGGTAACCTCTAAACCGAACCACAAACACTTGGGCTCTGAACTTGTTTAGACACGCAAAGCTCCAGATGTATCATCGCTTCCTCTCGCTAATTCACGTCAGAGCTCAACACCGAAATTGCGAACGTCCAGCGATTGCTCCTACACTAAAGGTGCCAGCCCTGAAAGCTCTTGCTGGTCCTCATCTCCCACTGGTAACCTCTAAAACGAACCACAAACACTTGGGCTCTGAACTGGTTTAGACACGCAAAGGTCCAGACGTCTCATCGCTTCCTCTCGCTAATTCACGTCAGAGCTCAACACCGAAATTGCGAACGTCCATCGATTGCTCCTACACTAAAGGTGCCAGCCCTGAAAGCTCTTGCTGGTCCTCATCTCCCACTGGTAACCTCTAAAACGAACCACAAACACTTGGGCTCTGAACTTCTTAAGACAAGCGAAGATCCAGACGTCTCATCGCTTCCTCTCGCTAATTCACGTCAGAGCTCAATACCGAAGTTGCGAACGTCCAGCGATTGCTCCTACACTAAAGGTGCCAGCCCTGAAAGCTCTTGCTGGTCCTCATCTCCCACTGGTAACCTCTAAAACGAACCACAAGCACTTGGGCTCTGAACTTGTTTAGACACGCAAAGGTCCAGACGTCTCATCACTTCCTCGCGCTAATTCACGTCAGAGCTCAACACCGAAATTGCGAACGTCCAGCGATTGCTCCTACACTAAAGGTGCCAGCCCTGAAAGCTCTTGCTGGTCCTCATCTCCCACTGGTAACCTCTAAAACGAACCACAAACACTTGGGCTCTGAACTTGTTTAGACACGCAAAGGTCCAGATGTCTCATCGCTTCCTCTCGCTAATTCACGTCAGAGCTCAACACCGAAATTGCGAACGTCCAGCGATTGCTCCTACACTAAAGGTGCCAGCCATGAAAGCTCTTCCTGGTCCTCATCTCCCACTGGTAACCTCTCAAACGAACCACAAACACTTGGGCTCTGGACTTGTTTAGACACGCAAAGCTCCAGACGTATCATCGCTTCCTCTCGCTAATTCACGTCAGAGCTCAACACCGAAATTGCGAACGTCCAGCGATTGCTCCTACACTAAAGGTGCCAGCCCTGAAAGCTCTTGCTGGTCCTCATCTCCCACTGGTAACCTCTCAAACGAACCACAAACACTTGGGCTCTGAACTTGTTTAGACACGCGAAGATCCAGAAGTCTCATCGCTTCCTCTCGCTAATTCACGTCAGAGCTCAATACCGAAATTGCGAACGTCCAGCGATTGCTCCTACACTAAAGGTGCCAGCCCTGAAAGCTCTTGCTGGTCCTCATCTCCCACTCGTAACCTCTAAACCGAACCACAAACACTTGGGCTCTGAACTTGTTTAGACACTCAAAGCTCCAGATGTATCATCGCTTCCTCTCGCTAATTCACGTCAGAGCTCAACACCGAAATTGCGAACGTCCAGCGATTGCTCCTACACTAAAGGTGCCAGCCCTGAAAGCTCTTGCTGGTCCTCATCTCCCACTCGTAACCTCTAAACCGAACCACAAACGTTTGGGCTCTGAACTTGTTTAGACACGCAAAGGTCCAGATGTATCATCGCTTCCTCTCGCTAATTCACGTCAGAGCTCAACACCGAAATTGCGAACGTCCAGCGATTGTTCCTACACTAAAGGTGCCAGCCCTGAAAGCTCTTCCTGGTCCTCATCTCCCACTGGTAACCTCTAAACCGAACCACAAACGTTTGGGCTCTGAACTTGTTTAGAAACGCAAAGGTCCAGATGTCTCATCGCTTCCTCTCGCTAATTCACTTCAGAGCTCAACACCGAAATTGCGAACGTCCAGCGATTGCTCCTACACTAAAGGTGCCAGCCCTGAAAGCTCTTGCTGGTCCTCATCTCCCACTGGTAACCTCTAAAATGAACCACAAACACTTGGGCTCTGAACTTGTTTAGACACTCAAAGCTCCAGACGTCTCACCGTTTCCTCTCGCTAATTCACGTCAGAGCTCAACACCGAAATTGCGAACGTCCAGCGATTGCTCCTACACTAAAGGTGCCAGCCCTGAAAGCTCTTGCTGGTCCTCATCTCCCACTGGTAACCTCTCAAACGAACCACAAACACTTGGACTCTGGACTTGTTTAGACACGCAAAGCTCCAGACGTCTCATCGCTTCCTCTCGCTAATTCACGTCAGAGCTCAACACCGAAATTGCGAACGTCCAGCGATTGCTCCTACACTAAAGGTGCCAGCCCTGAAAGCTCTTGCTGGTCCTCATCTCCCACTGGTAACCTCTAAAACGAACCACAAACACTTGGGCTCTGAACTTGTTTAGACACGCGAAGATCCAGACGTCTCATCGCTTCCTCTCGCTAATTCACGTCAGAGCTCAATACCGAAATTGCGAACGTCCAGCGATTGCTCCTACACTAAAGGTGCCAGCCCTGAAAGCTCTTGCTGGTCCTCATCTCCCACTGGTAACCTCTCAAACGAACCACAAACACTTGGGCTCTGAACTTGTTTAGACACTCAAAGCTCCAGATATCTCATCGCTTCCTCTCGCTAATTCACGTCAGAGCTCAACACCGAAATTGCGAACGTCCAGGGATTGCTCCTACACTAAAGGTGCCAGCCCTGAAAGCTCTTGCTGGTCCTCATCTCCCACTCGTAACCTCTAAACCGAACCACAAACGTTTGGGCTCTGAACTTGTTTAGACACGCAAAGGTCCAGATGTATCATCGCTTCCTCTCGCTAATTCACGTCAGAGCTCAACACCGAAATTGCGAACGTCCAGCGATTGCTCCCTACACTAAAGGTGCCAGCCCTGAAAGCTCTTGCTGGTCCTCATCTCCCACTGGTAACCTCTAAACCGAACCACAAACGTTTGGGCTCTGAACTTGTTTAGAAACGCAAAGCTCCAGATGTCTCATCGCTTCCTCTCGCTAATTCACCTCAGAGCTCAACACCGAAATTGCGAACGTCCAGCGATTGCTCCTACACTAAAGGTGCCAGCCCTGAAAGCTCTTGCTGGTCCTCATCTCCCACTGGTAACCTCTAAAACAAACCACAAACACTTGGGCTCTGAACTTGTTTAGACACTCAAAGGTCCAGACGTCTCATCGCTTCCTCTCGCTAATTCACGTCAGAGCTCAACACCAAAATTGCGAACGTCCAGCGATTGCTCCTACACTAAAGGTGCCAGCCCTGAAAGCTCTTGCTGGTCCTCATCTCCCACTGGTAACCTCTAAAACCAACCACAAACACTTGGGCTCTGAACTTGTTTAGACACGCAAAGGTCCAGACGTCTCATCGCTTCCTCTCGCTAATTCACGTCAGAGCTCAACACCGAAATTGCGAACGTCCAGCGATTGCTCCTACACTAAAGGTGCCAGCCCCTGAAAGCTCTTCCTGGTCCTCATCTCCCACTGGTAACCTCTAAACCGAACCACAAACACTTGGGCTCTGAACTTGTTTAGACACGCAAAGGTCCAGACGTATCATGGCTTCCTCTCGCTAATTCACGTCAGAGCTCAATACCGAAATTGCGAACGTCCAGCGATTGCTCCTACACTAAAGGTGCCAGCCCTGAAAGCTCTTGCTGGTCCTCATCTCCCACTGGTAACCTCTAAAACGAACCACAAACACTTGGGCTCTGAACTTGTTTAGACACGCAAAGCTCCAGACGTCTCACCGCTTCCTCTCGCTAATTCACGTCAGAGCTCAACACCGAAATTGCGAACGTCCAGCGATTGCTCCTACACTAAAGGTGCCAGCCCTGAAAGCTCTTGCTGGTCCTCATCTCCCACTGGTAACCTCTAAAACGAACCACAAGCACTTGGGCTCTGAACTTGTTTAGACACGCAAAGGTCCAGACGTCTCATCGCTTCCTCGCGCTAATTCACGTCAGAGCTCAACACCGAAATTGCGAACGTCCAGCGATTGCTCCTACACTAAAGGTGCCAGCCCTGAAAGCTCTTGCTGGTCCTCATCTCCCACTGGTAACCTCTAAACCGAACCACAACACTTGGGCTCTGAACTTGTTTAGACACTCAAAGCTCCAGATGTATCATCGCTTCCTCTCGCTAATTCACGTCAGAGCTCAACACCGAAATTGCGAACGTCCAGCGATTGCTCCTACACTAAAGGTGCCAGCCCTGAAAGCTCTTGCTGGTCCTCATCTCCCACTGGTAACACTAAAACGAACCACAAACACTTGGGCTCTGAACTGTTTAGACACGCAAAGGTCCAGACGTCTCATCGCTTCCTCTCGCTAATTCACGTCAGAGCTCAACACCGAAATTGCGAACGTCCAGCGATTGCTCCTACACTAAAGGTGCCAGCCCTGAAAGCTCTTGCTGGTCCTCATCTCCCACTGGTAACCTCTAAAACGAACCACAAACACTTGGGCTCTGAACTTGTTTAGACAAGCGAAGATCCAGACGTCTCATCGCTTCCTCTCGCTAATTCACGTCAGAGCTCAATACGAAGTTGCGAACGTCCAGCGATTGCTCCTACACTAAAGGTGCCAGCCCTGAAAGCTCTTGCTGGTCCTCATCTCCCACTGGTAACCTCTAAAACGAACCACAAGCACTTGGGCTCTGAACTTGTTTAGACACGCAAAGGTCCAGACGTCTCATCGCTTCCTCGCAGCTAATTCACGTCAGAGCTCAACACCGAAATTAGCGAACGTCCAGCGATTGCTCCTACACTAAAGGTGCCAGCCCTGAAAGCTCTTGCTGGTCCTCATCTCCCACTGGTAACCTCTAAACCGAACCACAAACACTTGGGCTCTGACTTGTTTAGACACTCAAAGCTCCAGATGTATCATCGCTTCCTCTCGCTAATTCACGTCAGAGCTCAACACCGAAATTGCGACGTCCATGCGATTGCTCCTACACTAAAGGTGCCAGCCCTGAAAGCTCTTGCTGGTCCTCATCTCCCACTGGTAACCTCTAAAACGAACCACAAACACTTGGCCTCTGAACTTGTTTAGACACGCAAGGGTCCAGATGTCTCATCGCTTCCTATCGCTAATTCACTGTCAGAGCTCAACACCGAAATTGCGAACGTCCAGCGATTGCTCCTACACTAAAGGTGCAGCCCTGAAAGCTCTTGCTGGTCCTCATCTCCCACTGGTAACCTCTAAAACGAACCACAAACACTTGGGCTCTGTACTTGTTTAGACACGCAAGGGTCCAGATGTCTCATCGCTTCCTCTCGTTAATTCACGTCAGAGCTCAACACCGAAATTGCGAACGTCCACGATTGCTCCTACACTAAAGGTGCCAGCCCTGAAAGCTTCTTGCTGGTCCTCATCTCCCACTGGTAACCTCTAAACCGAACCCCAAACACTTGGGCTCTGAACTTGTTTAGACCCTCAAAGCTCCAGATGTATCATCGCTTCCTCTCGCTAATTCACGTCAGAGCTCAACACCGAAATTGCGAACGTCCAGCGATTGCTCCTACACTAAAGGTGCCAGCCCTGAAAGCCCTTGCTGGTCCTCGTCTCCCACTGGTAACCTCTAAACAGAACCACAAACACTTGGGCTCTGAACTTGTTTAGACACTCAAAGCTCCAGACGTCTCGTTTGCTCTCGCTAATTCACGTCAGAGCTCAACACCAAAATTGCGAACGTCCAGCGCTTGCTCCTACACTAAAGGTGCCAGCCCTGAAAGCTCTTGCTGGTCCTCATCTCCCACTGGTAATCTCTCAACGAACCACAACACTTGGGCTCTGGACTTGTTTAGACACACAAAGGTCCAGACGTCTCATTGCTTCCTCTCGCTAATTCACGTCAGAGCTCAACACCGAAATTTGCGAACGTCCAGCGATTGCTCCTACACTAAAGGTGCCAGCCCTGAAAGCTCTTGCTAGTCCTCATCTCCCACTCGTAACCTCTAAACCGAACCACAAATGTTTGGGCTCTGAACTTGTTTAGACACGCAAAGGTCCAGATGTATCATCGCTTCCTCTCGCTAATTCACGTCAGAGCTCAACACCGAAATTGCGAACGTCCAGCGATTGCTCCTACACTAAAGGTGCCAGCCCTGAAAGCTCTTGCTGGTCCTCATCTCCCACTCGTAACATCTAAACCGAACCACAAACACTTGGGCTCTGAACTTATTTAGACACGCAAAGGTCCAGATGTATCATCGCTTCCTCTCGCTAATTTCACGTCAGAGCTCAACACCGCAATTGCGAACGTCCAGCGATTGCTCCTACACTAAAGGTGCCAGCCCTGAAAGCTCTTGCTGGTCCTCATCTCCCACTCGTAACCTCTAAACCGAACCACAAACACTTGGGCTCTGAACTTGTTTAGACACGCAAAGGTCAGATGTCTCATCGCTTCCTCTCGTTAATTCACGTCAGAGCTCAACACCGAAATTGCGAACGTCCAGCCTTGCTCCTACACTAAAGGTGCCAGCCTGAAAGCTCTTGCTGGTCCTCATCTCCCCACTGGTAACCTCTAAAACGAACGACAAACACTTGGGCTCTGAACTTCTTCAGACACTCAAAGGTCCAGACGTCTCATCGCTTCCTCTCGCTAATTCACGTCAGAGCTCAACACCGAAATTGCGAACGTCCAGCGATTGCTCCTACACTAAAGGTGCCAGCCCTGAAAGCTCTTGCTGGTCCTCATCTCCCACTGGTAACCTCTAAACCGAGCCACAAACACTTGGGCTCTGAACTTGTTTAGACACACAAAGGTCCAGACGTATCATCGCTTCCTCTCGTTAATTAACGTCAGAGCTCAACACCGAAATTGCGAACGTCCAGCGATTGCTCCTACACTAAAGGTGCCAGCCCTGAAAGCTCTTGCTGGTCCTCATCTCCCACTGGTAATCTCTCAAACGAACCACAAACACTTGTGCTCTGAACTTGTTTTGACACTCAAAGGTCCAGATGTCTCATCGCTTCCTCTCGCTAATTCACGTCAGAGCTCAACATCGAAATTGCGAACGTCCAGCGATTGCTCCTACACTAAAAGGTGCCAGCCCTGAAAGTCTCTGCTGGTCCTCATCTCCCACTGGTAACCTCTCAAACGAACCACAAACACTTGGGCTCTGAACTTGTTTAGACACGCAAGGGTACAAACGTCTCATCGCTTCCTCTCGCTAATTCACGTCAGAGCTCAACACCAAAATTGCGAACGTCAGCGATTGCTCCTACACTAAAGGTGCCAGCCCTGAAAGCTCTTGCTAGTCCTCATCTCCCACTCGTAACCTCTCAACCGAACCACAAAGGTTTGGGCTCTGAAACTTTTTTAGACACGCAAAGGTCCAGATGTATCATCGCTTCCTCTCGCTAATTCACGTCAGAGCTCAACACCGAAATTGCGAACGTCCAGCGATTGCTCCTACACTAAAGGTGCCAGCCCTGAAAGCTCTTGCTGGTCCTCATCTCCCACTCGTAACCTCTAAAACGAACCACAAGCACTTGGGCTCTGAACTTGTTTAGACACGCAAAGGTCCAGACGTCTCATCGCTTCCTCGCGCTAATTCACGTCAGAGCTCAACACCGAAATTGCGAACGTCCAGCGATTGCTCCTACACTAAAGGTGCCAGCCCTGAAAGCTCTTGATGGTCCTCATCTCCCACTGGTAACCTCTAAACCGAACCACAAACACTTGGGCTCTGAACTTGTTTAGACACTCAAAGCTCCAGATGTATCATCGCTTCCTCTCGCTAATTCACGTCAGAGCTCAACACCGAAATTGCGAACGTCCAGCGATTGCTCCTACACTAAAGGTGCCAGCCCTGAAAGCTCTTGCTGGTCCTCATCTCCCACTGGTAACCTCTAAAACGAACCACAAACACTTGGGCTCTGAACTGGTTTAGACACGCAAAGGTCCAGACGTCTCATCGCTTCCTCTCGCTAATTCACGTCAGAGCTCAACACCGAAATTGCGAACGTCCAGCGATTGCTCCTACACTAAAGGTGCCAGCCCTGAAAGCTCTTGCTGGTCCTCATCTCCCACTGGTAACCTCTAAAACGAACCACAAACACTTGGGCTCTGAACTTGTTTAGACAAGCGAAGATCCAGACGTCTCATCGCTTCCTCTCGCTAATTCACGTCAGAGCTCAATACCGAAGTTGCGAACGTCCAGCGATTGCTCCTACACTAAAGGTGCCAGCCCTGAAAGCTCTTGCTGGTCCTCATCTCCCACTGGTAACCTCTAAAACGAACCACAAGCACTTGGGCTCTGAACTTGTTTAGACACGCAAAGGTCCAGACGTCTCATCGCTTCCTCGCGCTAATTCACGTCAGAGCTCAACACCGAAATTGCAAACGTCCAGCGATTGCACCTACACTAAAGGTGCCAGCCCTGAAAGCTCTTGCTGGTCCTCATCTCCCACTGGTAACCTCTAAACCGAACCACAAACACTTGGGCTCTGAACTTGTTTAGACACTCAAAGCTCCAGATGTATCATCGCTTCCTCTCGCTAATTCACGTCAGAGCTCAACACCGAAATTGCGAACGTCCAGCGATTGCTCCTACACTAAAGGTGCCAGCCCTGAAAGCTCTTGCTGGTCCTCATCTCCCACTGGTAACCTCTAAAACGAACCACAAACACTTGGGCTCTGTACTTGTTTAGACACGCAAGGGTCCAGATGTCTCATCGCTTCCTATCGCTAATTCACGTCAGAGCTCAACACCGAAATTGCGAACGTCCAGCGATTGCTCCTACACTAAAGGTGCCAGCCCTGAAAGCTCTTGCTGGTCCTCATCTCCCACTGGTAACCTCTAAAACGAACCACAAACACTTGGGCTCTGTACTTGTTTAGACACGCAAGGGTCCAGATGTCTCATCGCTTCCTATCGCTAATTCACGTCAGAGCTCAACACCGAAATTGCGAACGTCCAGCGATTGCTCCTACACTAAAGGTGCCAGCCCTGAAAGCTCTTGCTGGTCCTCATCTCCCACTGGTAACCTCTAAACCGAACCCCAAACACTTGGGCTCTGAACTTGTTTAGACACTCAAAGCTCCAGATGTATCATCGCTTCCTCTCGCTAATTCACGTCAGAGCTCAACACCGAAATTGCGAACGTCCAGCGATTGCTCCTACACTAAAGGTGCCAGCCCTGAAAGCTCTTGCTGGTCCTCATCTCCCACTCGTAACCTCTCAAACGAACCACAAACACTTGGGCTCTGAACTTGTTTAGACACTCAAAGGTCCAGATGTCTCATCGCTTCCTCTCGCTAATTCACGTCAGAGCTCAACACCGAAATTGCGAACGTCCAGCGATTGCTCCTACACTAAAGGTGCCAGCCCTGAAAGCTCTTGCTGGTCCTCGTCTCCCACTGGTAACCTCTCAAACGAACCACAAACACTTGGCCTCTGAACTTGTTTAGACACGCAAAGGTCGAGACGTATCATCGCTTCCTCTCGCTAATTCACGTCAGAGCTCAACACCGAAATTTTGAACGTCCAGCGATTGCTCCTACACTAAAGGTGCCAGCCCTGAAAGCTCTGGCTGGTCCTCATCTCCCACTGCTAACCTCTCAAACGAACCACAAACACTTGGCCTCTGAACTTGTTTAGACACTCAAAGGTCCAGACATATCATCGCTTCCTCTCGCTAATTCACGTCAGAGCTCAACACCGAAATTGCGAACGTCCAGCGATTGCTCCTACACTAGAGGTGCCAGCCCTGAAAGCTGTGGCTGGTCCTCATCTCCCACTGGTAACCTCTCAAACGAACCACAAACACTTGGCCCCTGAACATGTTTAGACACTCAAAGGTCCAGACGTATCATCGCTTCCTCTCGCTAATTCATTGCAGAGCTCAACACAAAAATTGCGAACGTCCAGCGATTGCTCCTACACTAAAGGTGCCAGCCCTGAAAGCTGTGGCTGGTCCTCATCTCCCACTGGTAACCTCTCAAACGAACCACAAACACTTGGCCTCTGAACTTGTTTAGACACTCAAAGGTCCAGACATATCATCGCTTCCTCTCGCTAATTCACGTCAGAGTTCAACACCGAAATTGCGAACGTCCAGCGATTGCTCCTACACTAAAGGTGCCAGCCCTGAAAGTTCTTGCTGGTCCTCATCTCCCACTGATAACCTCTCAAACGAACCACAAACACTTGGCCTCTGAACTTGTTTACACACTCAAAGGTCCAGACGTATCATCGCTTCCTCTCCCTAATTCACGTCAGAGCTCAACACCGAAATTTCAAACGTCCAGCGATTGCTCCTACACTAGAGGTGCCAGCCCTGAAAGCTCTTGCTGGTCCTCATCTCCCACTGGTAACCTCTCAAACGAACCACAAACACTTGGCCCCTGAACTTGTTTAGACACTCAAAGGTCCAGACATATCATCGCTTCCTCTTGCTAATTCACGTCAGAGCTCAACACCGAAATTGCGAACGTCCAGCGATTGCTCCTACACTAAAGGTGCA